>NW_024962266.1:10144184-10288466 GCF_019238085.1 Lagopus leucura
ATAAAGTAGTGTTGAGTTAGTTGTTTATCTGAAACGTCTTGCTGAGTTCCCAAGTTGTTTTAGCAGGGACACTGAACTATATTCTTTCAGAAAACTGAATATGGAGAGAGATTCCTCAGGCAGTCAGTAAGGTTTTACTGCGAGTTCAGAAAGTTTTCAGAAGTGATTACCTATCCCACTGGGTTTCTGGCTCTTAGTTAATACAGAACAGCAAATAGACTTATGATAAAGTATCTTCTAAATAAATGGTAATGCTTCTTAGCCTCTAAACAGATCATTTTTCTCTTCTGTTTAGCACTCATATGAGAAAACACTGTGAAAAACAATGCTTTATTGAGGAAAAGGTAAGTGATGTGTGATGCTTGTTTTCTACATGTTTAATTTGGCCTTCTGACTACTTCCTTGGACCTTGATGGGAACACTTATTAATTTATTTGCCACAGTAGCAGACTGCAAGGTCAAGGTACTTACAAAACCTCTACCTTTCTGAGTGCTTGAGAGCCAAGAGCAAACCCTGGAGGTTTTGTATGGAATTCTCCATTATGTGTCACATCTATACTGTCGAGCTATTAGCCAAAGTGTCTTGTAGCTATGCTGCTTTCAAATTTGAGTGTGACTTTTTTCTTATTTTCATTCCCATGACCTCTTTGCCCCTCTTGTCCAATTTGAAGGACAGCATATCTCTCTGTCACCAAATGGTTCCATGATTCAAGTGCTTGAGTAAATGTTATAAAGTAAGAGCAGGCAATTAAAAATCTGTAGTACTGACATCTGTTAAATATGTGCAATATTTCTAGAACTTGTTAGGAGACCACCTTACAATAGAAAGGATCTAAGTCAGACTGTTTAAATAAAGTAATAATGAAGTATAGTGATATGGTTGTAAACTTGGAGCTGTTCCAAATGGAATCATAAAGTGTACTAATTGGTTTTGAGAATTGGAATGCAGTGGAAGTCAAGTTTTACAGGAGTGACTATTATACAATGGAATTAACTTGGCTACCCTGGAGGTTTAAAATGTACCTAGCCATTAAGAGGCAAAGTCCCAAGATTACAGGGATTTTACTTGAACAACTGGGAGATTGACATATCCATTTTCACCGTTGAAGATTAAGATAATAAGAGCAACTTAATTAACATATTAAGTTAAATAAGGGGAATGTACAATTCTATTTGTTTGAATATGTTGGAACATTACCAAAAATTAGTGTAATGAATTAAGTCGCTTGTTAATAGTTCAAAATATATTTAATTAGTTGTATTACCATTATTTAATCAAAGTTCTGAAGTACCTTAATTTCATTACATTCCATATAATTTATTTAGTATAGCATTACTGCTTTGATAATGTTGAAACATCTATAATTTTTAAAACTATGAAATGAAAGCAATATCATTTTGCACCAAAGTAGTAATCTGAATGAATTGCATCACAAATTAGTCATCTGTTCAATACGTTTTGGTAAATTTTAAATTGAAACAAACTGTTACAGTGTTTTTACTTTGATAGCTACTTCTACTTGAGAAAGTCATTTATGTAATCATTTGTGTGTGCGTAAAATAATGATTACTGGAATCTGAAAAGGATCAGAAGAATCAATAAATCATGGTTATGTCAACTCTCTGTATTAGTCTTACCAGCTTAAATCATTTTGTCCCCTATCCTACACAGTCATAGTGAGAAGTACAGACTAAAATGGGAAACAAAATACCATTTACTGGTCAGTTACACGTACAAGTGGTAGGTGGGGAGCATTTGGTTGATCTCCTCTGCTATTCTCTGTGTCTACTCTTATCTGAGCTAATTCTTGTAACATGGATTTCAGCATTTGTTGTTTTAGTTAAAACCATTTATGTTCTGTCCAATCTCTCCTTGTGCATAGTTCTTTGGTATGCACTGGAACAAAAGACTTCTGGGCTTCACCAGAATCTGTTATCTGTCGAGTTGTCAGAGAACAACAATACTTTTCTGAATGCAGAGGTTTTCTCAGGTATTAAGAAAACATATTGGAGAAAGAAGGCAAATAGATGAAAGAAGGCCTTCTTCTGTAATTTTCTGAATTCTTTATGTACGAACTAAAATAATTTAGAAGAATACAATTTAGAAGATGAATCATAAAAGTTAGATAGTAAAATATAAAAAGACAAAGCCACTGAATGCAGTTCCCTCCTTAAATTATACAGAAATGAAAAGATATAGCACAAATGAAAAGATAGACAGCAATAGACAGTTCCACTAATAATTCAATTAGAAACAGGTGCAGCACTTCTGCACTATTCAAACTGCACGAAGACAGTGTTAGTTTAGTACCAATCAACAGATGTGGAGTAATTGCTCTTTTAAAATGGGGTTATAACATTTTTGGCAACAGCAACATTAAACCAAATCTATGTGTTGTTAATTTGACACTTGTATCACCAAAAGATTCTCAAAAAAGCGGACCTTCTGTTGATTACTGAACCTGAAAAGAGATGATACAGAGTAGCTAAAGAGCCTCATATTGTCCACTTGTTAGGAACTGAAACCTATGCTTATTTAAGGTTGTTTGGCATGGAAATGGAAGAAGAAGAAGAAGAAAAGAACAGTGGTTAATTCCAATTAAAATGTAAATAAAGTCTTTACTTTGGAAAAACAGCCTTCAGCTGTCTCATGAATGTGTCTTTCCTAAATTACCATTTTTACACCTCTTGTCTGAATATACACAAATGTTTAATGGCATATGCAGATATTTTTTTTAAGTCTTTTAAAAGGACCTTTTATTATTGTACTCCTATCTGGTTTAACATAATAATGTCACTAAAAGAATAAAGAGGAACTCGATAATACATTATCAATTTTTTTGCCCATTTAAAGTGAAACTATTCTCAGTTTTTCATTGTTCATAAAATTTGTCAACAGAGCACGTTATATGAAAGTGTCCATGAACTTAATGTCTGCTAATACATTTACAGATTTGCAGGTTTATCTATTTGAATCATCAGGTCAATGAAGCTATAGGGGTAAAAAACCAAAATCAGGTAGTATTTTGGTAAATATCAATAAAATACAAGTACAGGAGTGTATGGGAACTGCTGAGTCACGGCCTGAACCTCTGATTGATCACCTGAGGTGAGCCTTGAGTCAGCCAGAGGAGCACAGGTGAAGGCAGTTCACCTGTGCTGCTGGAAGGGGTGGAGCCTGGCTCCACCCCTCCTAGACCTATTTAAGAGCTGGCTACCAGAGGGGAAGGGTCTCTTCTGGAGATCCCTTCTTTTGGTGTCTTCTGGTGAGCTCAGCTGAAGGGTAAGCTCTTCCACTTATTCTCTTTTTGTTATCGTTGTCTGCTTTGCCTTACTCTCTTGATTATATTGTGATTATAACATCTTGATATCTATTGATTATACGCAATTATATTGTGATTATAACATCTTGGTTATACAAGGAGGAATTAAATATTAATTTTAAGTATAAATGTTTTGCTTCTTTGAATTTAATTTTATAAGAAATGAGATCTGAAGTGTAAGGGAATATAGACAATAAAATCATAGAAGGGTTTGGGTTCAAGTGACCTTTAAGGTCACCTACTTCCAACCCCCCTGCTGTAGGCAGGGACACCTTCCTCTAGACCAGGTTGCTCAAAACCCCGTCCAGCCTGGCCTTGACTGCTTCCAGGGGTAGGAACATTCACAACCTCAGTGGGCTACCAGTTGCAGTGTCTCACCACCCTCACAATAAAGAATTTCTTCTTAATATCTAGTTTAAATCTACCCTTTTCCAGTTTAAAGCCATTTCCCCTTCTCTTATTGCTACGTGCCCTTATAAAAGGTCCCTCCTTAGCTTTCCTGTAGGCTCCCAGTTGGGTACTGGAAGGCTGCTGTATTATTTCCTTAGAGCCTGTTCTTACCCAGGCTGAAATTCCTCACTGCTTTCTGCATGTCCTCATGGTGGAGATGCTCTAGCCCTCTGGCTGTCTTCATACTTCTCTGGACTTGCTGCAACAGCTCCCTGTCCTTCTTGTCTTGAGAGCTCCATAACTGGATGCAGTACTCCATGGGGAAGCTTGTGAGAGCAAATCCTTTTTCTCAGTGCTGCTCTCAGGCCATTCTCTGCCCAACCTGTATCTGTGCTTAGGATTACCTCAACCCTGGTGCCTGACCTTACATGTGGCTTTGTTGAACTTGATAAAGTTGGCATGGGCCCACCTCTCTAGTGTGTCAACTGCACCACTCAACTTGATATAGTCTGAAGTCTTGCTGAGGGTGCGTTTGATCCCACTGACCATGTCAACTACAAAGGTGCTAAATAACACTAGACCCAACATTGATCCCCGAGGAGATCCACTTGTCACCAATCTTCATTTGGACACTGAGCATGTCCTTCTGACCACTCTGAGTGTGACCTTCTGACCAATTCATTATCCAGCAAGTGGTCCATTCATCAAATCCATTTTTCTCCAGTTTGGTGACCAAGTTGTCATGTGGGACAGCATCAAATGCTTTGCACAGGTCCAGGTAGATGATGTCAGTTGGTCTTCCTTTATCCACTGGTTCTGTAACTCCATCATAAAAGGACACAAAGTTTGTCAGGCATGACTTGCCGTTGGTGAAGCCATGTTGTTACCACTAATCACCTCATATTTTTTTTTAATGTGCTTTTAGGGCCTTCAGGAGGATCTGCTGCATGATCTTGCCAGACACAGAGTTGGGACTGACTGGCCTGTAGTTCCTTTTTCCCTTCTTAAAAATAGGGGCTATGTTTCCCCTTTTCCAATCACAGGGGACTTCAGGCTGCCATGACTTTTCAAATGCGATGGATGGTGGCTTGGCAACTTCATCAAATGTTGTCAGGGCCAACATAAATGTGTACAGAGTAGGACTTGTTTCTGGGTTCTGAAGGAACAGAAGTTGAATAGAAATTGTTTTTTATTGCCTCCATGAAGATGTATGTAAGTTATAAAACTGGCTGGTTATCACAGAGGATCTTCAAGCTTTTAACCAAGTGAATTCTCTTTGGACAGTTGTATTTCAGGAGCTTTTATTCTGCTAATTCTCCTGCAAAATAAATTCTATGGTTTTGAAGAGAAGTCTGAGGAAAAGCATTTCTATTGCAGAAAAGTGACACTGTTTTTCTTCTTTCTGATCTCTTTTTATCATCTATTCTCTACTTTCATTTTTTTTTTCCTGTTAGGCTATGGGTATAACACAGAATAACGATGAGACAAAATTCAGGATGAATTAAGCTAGTCATTTGGAGATAACTGTTTTGGTCTCTAATCAGCCAAATAACATTTATTTTCAGTAGATAAAATTGATTATACTGCATTTTTGGTAGATGATGTATAAGGCAATATATCTATTTATTTAAAACAAACAAACAAAAGCCACTATATCTTGCTGTTATATTCTTTCTTTGTTAGAAAGTAGAGTTCATTTTCTCTAGTTTCTAGATTTCTGACTTCTCTTAAAGATATTTAGTGGAAGTTTAAGGATTCAGGGCAGCAGTTAAAACTGGTAAGATCATGTATAAGCCTTGCATTTGCCTTCAGTCCGTATTTCTGAAATGTAAGATAGTTCAGCGTGTGAAGAGGTATGAGTTGTAGAGCGCTGCTCTTATCTGTTACATAAGGAATTCAGGTCATTTTGGAAAAAACTGGCTTTATTGCAAAACTGCTATAGTCAAGGTAACTCAAAAAAACATTATTTATGGTGATAAATTTCTTTGTTTAAGTAATATACTCTGATGAAAGTCAATTTTTTTTTTAAAGGTATTTCTTCTGTCCTGCAGAGCCTCAACTGTGCTGTGATGGTGGGTCAGTCAGGCCAGTGGAGTGGTGGGAGGGGAATTAAGAGGCCCATTTTTCAGGCCCTCCAAAGAGTGCATTACTATAGGAAAAAACTAGGATAGTCTTGTTCTATGCCACTATAGAGGCCTTTTCTGTCCCCCAATGCTTTCTTAATTTTCTTAAGTATATAAAATTAAAATAGAAGATTAATTTTCCCGCTTATATGACTGGTCTTTCATATGCATTTCTGCAGTGCCAAGCATAGTACATCTTCTGTCTCAGTTAAGAACTGTGTGTGTCATTATCATCACTCAGATTTAAGTCAAACTCTAAATGACTAATTTCCTAGTCAGATCTCTCTGGTCTCTATTAAATCTCTAGAGTTAAAAATAGTGATTATATTTGGTACTTTTGCATAATATTTTTCTTCCTCAGGGTACGTGTTTTCATTCAAATACTGTAAGAAGGCATACACTTGCAAATTTCAGATTAAATCGTGAATTACATTTAAATAATAATAATGAAAAAGCTGACTGTTTTTCATGAATCAGTTTGAACAGTCAGTAAAATGAAAAATGTACAAGTCATAATCTAATGGCCCAGATGGATTTGTGATTAGTAAAGGGAAAGACACAGTAACTATCTATTGGTAGATACAAAGTTATTAAAGTAATTTTAATGCTTTTGCAGTAGACAATGATAGATTTGCAGTTATCTTGTGAAACAAATAAAAATAACAATTTTAACTGTCAAGACTTTATTCTACAGTCATTAGATGTTCTACAGGTAATTACTACAGTCAGTGCTGCTGTGATGTAGCAGGTCTAATCTGTAGAAGGGGACTTCTATATTTTTGAATTAATACATTTTGCTGTGTTCCGCTAAAGGAAGCAGAGTTATAAGTGACAATGTTTGATGTCTCCTATTCTGAGCAAATGCTTACGTTTTTTTTTTTTAATACATCACCAAAGAAAATCTATATTATTCTGCCCAAGGCTGAAATTCTGTTTCTCTTCTTTCTCTTTCTAAACTTGTGAAGCACAAAAAGAAAACTGATAATGTTACACAAATTTTTTAGTTAGTTTTCCTTTCCTGGCCTTATATTTATATATCATAAATGTCTGCAACCTTAATTCCTTCATGTAAAACAATTCTCTCCTTCCTAAACTTCCCCAAGTATTTCCTTCCTTGCCCACTTTTTTTCTTGGATTATTTTTCTACAATCTGATTTGTTTATGTGCAATTCAATTAATATTCTCGGCAAAATTTTCTAAATTTGTGTTTACATTGGGAGGATGGAAAAGTCATTTCTGGTTTTGCATGTGTGTTTTGTCGATAACTTCAAATTTGCTGGAATGTTGTTCTAAACTGTTGGTTAGTCTTACGATGTATAGCTATCTGCTGTTGTTACTTGCAAAGGTGTATATACCTCACAATTTTATATGTAGCTGTTAGCAGGGATTCAACCATACTAACTCTAGTCAATTCCTAAAACAATCTCTTCAGTTAAGCATCACAATCATATATTTTAAGTTGTCCATTTTGCTCTGTACTTATCGTCTGAAGAAATATGCAGATGATTTTGGATAACAAATTAAAGAATTGAACTGTAGTTAAGCTCATGTTACTGAAGCTTAAAATCATGGCTTGATGGATATTGTATGGATACATCTCTGACTAGTGGTTTCCAGTGAATAAAACTCTTAAGAAAATTTTCTTGTAGGAAGTTGTAGGGACAGTGGGACAAACATGGATAAAGGCAAGTTTCTTTAAACTCTCCCTCTCTTCTAACATGTTTTAGAGTCTACTGATGATCCCATATCCCAAACATACTAGAGCTCTGATCAACTGGTTATGTTGTAGTTGGCTTTCTGCTGTAGTAGATTGTTGTGCAGTTTCTATGGTGAGAGTTAAGTGAAAATTGTGGTTGTAATTACCAGTTATGGGGAAAAAAGTTCATAATCTGAGTTTTATGACATCAAGTCTGTAACTTGGTTTTCAAAATTAGGTCTACATTCTGTTCTGAAGTATGTGCTAATTTTGCACTGTAACTGGGTCAGTATGTGTGTATGAGAAGAAAATAATGTGATAAGTATAAAAATAAATTTATAACACCTAGATTGCATGGTGACTGCTGCTCCCTACATATCTTAAAAATTGACATATTTCAGTTATGAGTAAAGTTATATTGAAAATGAAGGGAAGTATCCAAAACTAAAAGTGGAGAAGCTTGTCTAACAATAGAATAATTCAGGGGATAGAAATGGCATAGTATTAGAGTTCCACATTCCAGCACAAAAATGTAAATAATATAGGAGAGAAGTTATTGCAATAGTTGACATTAATCTTTGTTAAAAGATCAGTTTCTAGTGTCATGGAATGGTTTTGTATTCCAGTAGCACTCCGGCAATTGCCAACATAACTGGCAAACTCTCTTGATGAAGTCTGTTTGCACCAAGAGGAACAAATATTTCAGAAACTTTCTTTTACAAAGTCATAGTTTATTTCTGAATCAAGCATTAGACTTTTGAGTTGAGTGGGATCATCTGAATCCTTTACAGGTTTCAATCCAAAAGAATACGAATGTTATTATGAGCAAGAAAACTGGAGAATCAGGCCAAGTCAGCATTGGTTCATGAAAGACAGGTCCTCATTTACCAACTTGATGTCCTTCTATGATTAAATGACCTGCCTGGTGGATGAGGGCAAGAGTGTTGATGTAGTCCACCTGGACTTCAGCAAAGCCTTTGATGCTGTCTCCCACAGTCTTCTCCTGGAGCGACTGGCAGTCCATGACTTGGAGAGATATATTCTTTGCTGGATAAAGAACTGGCTGGATGGCAAGGCCAAGAGAGTGGTCATGAATGGAGTTCAATCCAGCTGATCATGAGTGGTGTTCCCCAGAGGTCAGTACTGGGGCCTGTCCTGTTCAGTATCTTTATTGATGACCTGGATGAGAGCATTGAGTGCACCCTCAGTAAGTTTGCAGATGACACCAAGTTGATATGCCTGAGGGTAGGAAGGCCCTACAGAGGGATCTGGACAGCCTGACCTGCTGGGCCAAGTCCACTGGGATGAAGTTGATCAAGTCCAAATGCCGGGTCCCACATACACTTTGTCCACAGCAAAAACCCTAAGCAACACTCCAGGCTTGTGACACAGTGGCTAGAAGGCTATGTGGAAAAAATGGACCTAGGAGAGTTGGTTGATGCTTGGTAGAACATGAGTCAGCAGTATGTCCAGGTGGCCAAGGTGGTGAATGATTTTCTGGATTGTATCAGAACTAGTGTTGCCAGCTGGAGCAGGGAGGTGATCACCCTTCTGTACTCAGTCCTGGTGAAGTCATCCCTTGACTATATAATGAATAGATACTGCATTAGGCACTGGGCCCCTCACTACAAGAAATTTATCGAGGTTCTGGAGTGTGAAAGAGAAGGGCTACAAAGCTGGTGAGGGATCTGGAGCACAAGTCTTATGAAGAGCAGCTGAGGGAGCTGGGATTATTTTATTGAGACCTTATCTCTCTCTACAACTCCCTGAAAGGAGGTTATGATAAGATAGGGGTCGGCCTCTTCTCCTGCATAATTAGCAACAAGTCTAGAGGGAATGGCCTCAAGTTTTTCCAGGGAAATTCTGTCTGGACATTAGGAAAGATTTCTTCTCTAAAAGAGTGGTCAGGCACTGGAATGAGATGCCCAGGGAAGTGGTTGAGTCACCATCCCTGGAGGTGTTCAAGAAACGTTTAGATGTTGTACTAAGGGACATGGTTTTTTTGGGAAATATTGGTGACAGGTGGATGGTTGGTGTGGATGATCTAAGAGGTCATTTCCAACCTGTTTTTATAATGATATTTTTCTTAAAAAGTCACATTTTCAGAGTCATCTTAAACACAATAAAAAATTTTAATAATTTTTTGGATTATAATACTGGCTTTAACAACCTGCTGCTTATTTCTTAGTGTTCTGTATTTTTAGTGGGTGTCTTTTTAACAAATATGTAAATGTAACTCAAAAACATAACTTTCCCATTTAACTCAAATTATCACAGAATCACAAGGTTGGAAATGACCTGCAAGATCATCTAGTCCAACCACCTTCCCATTCCTATTAGTACCACAAATGTTATGTTCTGCTTTTCACGTTTGAATTTTCAAGTGTTTGGTCAGGAACTTTATGTCCTTCAGCAAATGGAAAAAAACCACTAAATTTTCCCAGTGCTGCTTGCAGCCTACTACTCAGTTGGAGAACATAATAAATATTCAGAGTATAGGGCTCAGTTAAGCTGTAGCATCTGCTAGATCTAGCTGCCTCAGGTATTCAACTGGGTAGTTTTGGTTAACCTGTACAAACAATGTGGTAAAAGAGTATGCTGTTCTCATCCAGAGGAATATATTTCTTTATTTCAAATCTAATGAATAGATCACACCAGAAACATAGTTTCTACCTAAAACAGTAATTTAAGTCCTGAAAGCATATGTAATGAGACTGTTTCATGAGAGGGTAATATTAATGTTTTAAAGAGAAGATGGTACAAACTATTTTGATTTTTTTTTTCCACTCAAGTAAAACAATTTTAAATTGTATGCTACAAATGCCGTTCATTAATATAGAGTTAAACGAAGACATGATCCAAAAGGTTGAAGTTTGGCTATTGGTTTTCTGTTTCACTTTTTTTCAGGTTTTTTGTTTATTTGTTTTGTTGTTTTGTTTTTTGTTTTCTAACTATTATTTGGATAAGTTTTTATATTTTTTAAATAAATAATTAAAGGTCACTGTAGCAATAATATATATATGTTTTCTATAGCTTGATTTAAACAGCTATCTCCTTTACTTCCTCCTTGCATTCTGTACATTCCAGTTACTCGTTCAGTATTTCATCACAGCCAGAAGTCAAACAAAAAGGTCACTACCTGGGTTATTTGTGTTTTAGTCCACTGTCTGGTAGATCTGCCTGCTGCATTACATTGTCAAAGTTAGCCTTTCTATTGACAATTGTATTGATTTCCTGATTAATGTACCTCTGTTTTATTGGCATTTGCTACATGAGACATAATTTTAATGTTTGTATGATCAATAGTTCCATCAACACCACGAATTCCTACTGTTAGTCTGCACAGCTCTAACTATGGGGAGTTGTGTATTTCTTGATAAATACTATAGGGAAGTTGTAAACATTAGAAAAGTGAAGAAAATTGATGTTCTCTCTAGATTCCTCTTGTATTTTACCCCTAGGAGAGAATGCAAAAACTTTCAAGTAATTCTCTATAGGGAAGGAAACCAGCAGGTACTAGCTCTTTGAGCTGGAGTATAAATATATGGGAAGTAATTACTTTTAGAATTCCTATTGTGCAGCCACTTCATCTCAAATGTGTAAATACCCGTAAGACAAATAATGGCTTTTATTCACAAATGACATTTTTAAATACCTTTAGTTAACTTCATTAGAGGAATGGAATTCTGTGGCTGTCATAAATGCTTCTGGACTTGCAGCTATCCATAAATTACACAAAGAACCTGAAGGCATCTACTTAAAATGTAGCTGAAGCAGTTTTTGTTCTCTGAATTGTAATGGGCTTTGCAATCCCCCGCTTGCGGCTAAATAGTTTTTCTTCCTTCCTCCCTGCCCTGCTGCCGTTTCTACCTTTTGAAACCAGAGAAGGAAAATAAATTATTTTTTCTAGTCAGAAAAATTAGCTAATTTAAATCTCCTTCTTTGTTGTTGTTAGGTTATAATGTTAAATAATGAGAAGAGTGACAATAATTGCACTGCTTACCAGAAACATTGTCTAAATATTTTTCTGATTAGATCATTTCATAGAGGTTTAGATTCCCTTCTGTTTAGCTGAAGGAGGCATCCCCATGGTGTTTCTCGACATCTGAGAACATTCTTGTGTTTGAATATTCTCATGAACAGCACAATTTTTAATGAATGCCCTGGTTAAATCAGTTCTGGATTGTCCTTACGGAAATGAGAAGATGACAGCTATTTTTGAGGGAATTAATGTATTGTATAGCTTACAACTTGGTCTTTCAAATTGAAATCAAAACAAGTCAACTATGAGAGTGGTGAGGTGCTTAAACAGGCTGCCCAAAGAGGTTGTGGATGCCCCATCCCTATAGGTGTTCAAGGCCAGATTGGTTGGGGCCTTGGGCAGCCTGGTCTAGTATTAAATGGGGAGGCTGCATGTGGCAGGGGTAGGAAAGTCATGATGCTTGAGGTCCCTTCCAATCCTGGCCATTCTGTGATTCTGTGGTTATGTGTCTTAAGAGATCAGGAACCCAACATTAATCAATAATGATGTAGTGAATGCTGTTGTAAGTTTCCCATCTGATTTAAAAAACAAACAAACAAAAAAACCACACAAATACCGTTCAATAAATCTGTGGATGAGGAATAAAACTGATAAAGCTGTAATAAAAATTCCAGTAGTTTCAAAGCATACAAGTGTCTTGATCTTTTGGTACAAGTTTCTGATAGTGGAGTGGTCATGTGCTGCCATCATTCATATTATCTCAGTGGATGAACTTGGAAAGAATATTAGAGGAAAGATAACATCCACCAAAATTAAAGCTCTGATGGACAGTGAATAAGGTGCTAATGTGACAGGCAGTTATCTCCTCTTGTAAGGAGAACTGAGCAGAAAAAATCCAAAAAATGAAGCTTTAGTTAGGAATTGGTTTCCCAAACATGTCCGTGTAACTGTTTTCAGTTGTACCCATCTTCCTTAAATAATTCATTAAGCTAACATCACATACATCCAGAGATATACGTAACTCTGATAGTTCAAGTAGCAACAATGAACATTTGGACAAAACAGTAACAGATTATTAGAAGTAGGTGCTGCTCCTGATACCTGTTTCTGTAGTTGATTTTAGTAGCATATTAATTATTCCACCTACAGCAAAGTCAGCTAGCTTGAATCAGGCTTTTAAGTGATTGTTTTAACTGTTTTAAATTCCTTAAAGCCCCAGGGCTCCCTGAGGGGATACTGTTGCTGTCTTTTATGTTGGTGACTTCAGGCTTAGTTCCAACTTCAACTTCTTTTCTGCTTTTTTTGAGTAGCAACTTGCTGTTCTGAAGTTTTACTAATTTGTTATGAACACTGTGGGACTCTCAGCACTAAGAGACTGAGTATTGCAACTATCTACCTCCTAACAGTAGTGAGGCAGATAGAGTTACAGAGATGCATAGTGGTTCATGAAGTACTACCCAGGTAATACAAGTACTTCCACTGCAGATTGTGTTCTTTATTTTTTCTGAGGTAAGCATTTCTGTGACAATTTAAGCTTTAATTTGGGAAATGGTAAAGCCTTAAATGTTGGGTTCGATCAGATATTTGATTTTGTGCTTCCTTTTTAAATTGTGTGAGTATATTAGTGTTCATTAGCTAAGTAAGTGGATTTTGGATGTCTGTGTAACGTGCACCTTTTTGTCTGGTAAACATTTAATATATTAAATCTTTATCTAAAAAGATAACGTAGAGTGATTAAATTCAGTAATGATCCTTTTGGCCTTGGGCATCTTACAGAATATCCTTGTGATTTATACAGTATTTTGTCACATGAGAGTAATCTTGGAACAAAAAGCCTGCTTGAGTAAGAAAATAATAATTATTATAGGGAAAACCCTATAACAAAAACCCTTGTTTTGTCTTTTTTCATGAATGAGAATATGCTCCTTCGCAAATGGTCCCAGCAAGACTCAGGAAAAATTGCACTTACATTTAATTTTAAGTATTGGTCATTTATCCATCTTTTAGCCCCAGGCTTTTCCACAATTCAGCTTCTAGATATTTTTTTCTTTTTTAAGCTATTGCCATAGCAACCTAGCATTATCTGATGAACAGTGCGCAGTGAGGGCAGATACCCATACATGCAGCATATGATTAAGAACAAAAAACACTGAGGCAGGTAGACAAGTGAAGGTACTGTAACTAGCCTGTCACGCAGAAGATCTGAGCCCAAGCTGCAATTTTAAAATTTGTTAGTTGAAACAAATTTCAAGTTATCATCTGCCTTTGTGGAATTTCAACTTGAATGATGGTTTCTCCTCTAGCTAAAACAGGGTATCTGGTGGATTATATTATACATAAGAGTAGTATGAAAAATCAATCATGTTTTAAACTGTTTCTTTCTGTTCCTGAGAAATTCAGTAGTATTGTAGGGGTAAAATTCTGAATGTTTATTGGAAGCTGTGTTTCACTGAAGCAGTACTGGGCTTCTGCATATTTGAGTCACTTCAAGTGAAGGTTCATCTGGTTCACCTGCTGGTAATCCTGCGCATCCATCTCTGTTCGGGAGGAGTTCAGTGACTGTGTTAATTATAAGCCCTTCATATCTTTCATATCTTTCTCCATATGCTGGTCAACAGAAGCCTTTTTATTATTGTACTTTCTACGCTTTCACAACCTAGTTTTGATTAGCCCACTTCTTTCTGTATGATTTGTGTCAGTGAGAGCACCATTGTAAGAGCAGGGAGAGGTCAGTTTCAGCTGCTCTGCACTTGTGCATCAATGCATAGTTTTTATATTCAAGGAGTTTGGTTTGAAGTATCATACTATTTGCAAAGGAAATACCTGAAAACTTCTATATAACATGTTAAAAGAAGAAGTTAGTATCCTCTGCCTGCACTTTGGGAGTAGTACTGACCTCATTGTCTCTCTGGTGCCAATGTTCTGTTTAACTGGAAAAATGTGAAGAGAATGTTTTTCGTATTTTAAAATGAAAGAGGGGACAAGTTTTAAAGAGCACTGTTTACTTGTTTTCACAATAGGTTCCAGAACTCTGTCTGCACTTGTGGTTTAATTGCGGTAGGGTTAACTGCTCATCCTTCACCTTCAAAATAAGCATTGTTTTATACTATTTTATGCTGATATTTTTACCAACAAAAGCCATTATACAGCTCAGAAGTTGTCAATTTACTTTTTCTGTCCTTACTGCAGACTCCAAAAGTGCCAAGGTAAGAAGCTAGTGAAATTCTCTCTCAATTTTGTGTAGTGTCAATGCATGCATCTTTCTATGTTTTGAAGAAATCCCAGAATGAGGGAAGACCGCATTGCAGCGTTCCAGTAGTTGAAGAGAGCTTGCAAGCAGGAGGTGGACTAACTTCCTATGTAGTCTGATAGGGATAGGACACAGGGAATGGCTTTAAACTAAAGTAGAGGAGATTTAGGATAGATGATAGGGAAAAATTCTTTACTCAGATAGTAGTAAAGCACTGGTACAGATTGCCCAGAGAATCTATGGATGACATGTCTGAGTGGGGCCCTGGGCAATCTGATCTAGTGGTCAGCAACACTGCTGACTGTAGGAGAGTTGAAACAAAATAATGTTTAAGGTCCCTTTCACTTGAAGCCGTTCTGTGACCCTATGATCATGAGAACGTCTGGTGCAGTTATTTGCTGTATGGATCATAAGATAAGCATGTGCATTTATGTTTGGCTAGAGGATCTGGATGTTTTGGAGGAGAGTCTCTGCTTTGTTTCAGAGGGTATGAGGCACTGCTAGGTTCTTTCTCTGCAGCAAATGTGACACTCTTAGTGTCCAGCATGGATGATTGCC
This sequence comes from Lagopus leucura, assembly GCF_019238085.1. NCBI lineage: Eukaryota > Metazoa > Chordata > Aves > Galliformes > Phasianidae > Lagopus > Lagopus leucura. The sequence goes on from NW_024962266.1 coordinate 10,159,507, forward strand.
ACATGTATCAGGAAGTGAAAACAGTTGCTATTTCACTATGAATGCTTCAGCAGGTGGCGTTGCGGAGGAGGTAATGACAAGGAGACAAATAAGCGAGGCTTGACAGGTTTCTTACTGACACCTTTAGCCACTGATTTTCTTACCTTGAGCCTTAGCTATGTTTTCTCCAGCCACATATCTGCCTCGAGTCATGACTTGCTCAAACTCTGAGCTTTGCTTCCCAATCTCATCATGTAGAAATGTGAGGAGTGAGAGCATATTAATCAACTCTTACTCATCATCCCAAACTTCATGTGATAAAACATGTAGAGTAAGAAGCTACTATGCAGAAGGCATTTGCAGGGCTGGGACATGAACATTAACTTGGTGGGAGAAAAAAAGAATTCTCTGCCTTTTTTCTTGTATTTCAGAGTAGGGGAAAAATGCCATTGTGTAGAAATTGTATAGCCTAAGTGAAATGACTGTGTCATTTGGTGTTTTACAGGGACATAAATAGTTAATTGAAAACAATCATTACTTTATATTAAGAGCAGTTACAAACAAATAATAGCTGGACATTTTTTACAACGTGGAATATAGAAGAAAGTCTCAAACTAGTTCTGTAGCAAGTAGAAAATTAAGCTACAAATTTAGCAGTTCAGAATAAATAACTTAAAACTTTTAATAACAATTAACGCAGAAAAGGGAGTACTATCAGAAGATGCCCAAGCACACAGTACAGAGTTTATAACCCTGAAAATCCATACACTGAAAAGCCTATTTTACTTGTAAAATGAAATTTTTCTTCAAAATCTAAGGAACTGAGTAAGACTAGATGTTTTTCTAATGCTTTTATGTCCTAAATCATAGGGGAAATTTGGACTGCTGAGAAAAAATTGATGTATTTGAATGTAGCTTTGTTGTTTTCTGCCTTATTTAAAAAATAACACACAAGCTCCTCTGTCTCTCCTTTCAACCCAGTTATCGTATGCTTTTAATTGAACATATGAAATCGATATCAATTTAGCAGAGATCTAAGAATCTATGACTTGAGCAGTAGCTGCCTGATGGGAACAGCGGGCACTTGCTGAATAACCTTTTAAGGGTCAATACCCAAAGTTCAAGTGTTTTCAAAGCACAATGCAACAAGTTACAAATGTTCTTATGCAAGGTGGAGAGAGAACAGGGTGCTGATTCAGTGCCAGGGCCAGTTCAGATTACATTTTTGGATGAATTTTGGTGCCCAGTCTATTACTCTTGAAACTGAAATTGCTGTGGAAACTTGCAAGAATAAACAATATTGAAACTTTCAAGCATGATTTAGTGTTGCCAAGGTAACCAATTGTAATTAATTTTAAGCTCCAGCTGGTTTGTGATGAGCATGAAACCTGACAAAGATTCTCAAAAAGGCTCTTCCCTATTTTCTTTGCAGTAGGAATAAGGATATGAGATTTTTTTTTTTTTTTAATGTAGCAACTAGAACATCAAATTAAGCCATGGCTTTGGCATTGGTCAGTTAGAAAGATCAAAGAATAAGCACACAAGTAGACAAGCTGAAATGTGTGCAAAAGATTGGGATTTGTGAACTGTAACTTGATGGACAATGGAAACTGGCTATAACTGCTGAATATTTTGTATGGAGGAAGTACTCAGTACTGCTGCTAGTGGCTGAGTTCAGTTTTGCAAAAACTCTAGCAATGCCTACGTTTAGACATTTGAGTATAGCGTGTTTTTTCTTTGCTTTGATAAGAAAAATGGATCTTTACTGTATAGAATCATAGATTAACACAATCATTAGGGTTGAAAAAGGCCACTAAAATCATCCGTAAGCCCATCACCGCAATGTCCACTAAACTATGTCCCTAAGTACTGTGTCTACCCCTGAAAACCTCCAGGGATGGTGATTCCCCCCCCCCACCTCCCTGGGCAACCTGTTCCAATGGTTTACCACTCCTTAGGATAATCAGTTTTTCCTAATATCCATCCAGGTTTCGTCTGGTGCAACTTAAGGCCATTTACCCTTGTTCTAGAGTTACTGTAGCAAAGACTTAAATTGGCAGCATGAACTTTTTTTCTTTGTTGAGTCATGCAGATGTTTAATCTTAACCACGATGGACTCTCTTGCAAGGTGGGAGGCTGTATGCAGATTAGAAGCCAGACTCATTGCAAAGAGGTGAGAAAGGTTTGATTTGTGCATGCAAATTTCTTTGTCCTGGGGATTTTGATGGGTGAAAATAGAGACAGCTATAGAATGTGTTTAAAAACTATCTGCTACTAAATCTGTTTTTTGAACAGTGTTTGGTACCCACAGTTCCTCCCAAGAAACAGGTTTACATATGTTTTCTGAGCCTTCCTAAGTGCAAGCTGACAAAAGCCAGACTTGAAAATCTGTAAATTATATATCTTTTAGTACCTCGTTGATGAGTTTTCCATTTGTCATCTTCTAGTTGCTTTCATGTTGCCAATACAAGTGTTGGAGACCATACTTTCAGTGTGTGTAATTGACCAAAAATTAAGATGAATTGTTCAAGTCAAAGCTTCATGTATCTAAACTATAAGCAGCTGTTCTATCCATGAGGAAAATGAAGTACAAGGAAGGTAACAGTGAAAGGTTATAGAAAACGGTCTAAGCAAGGGTCATGAAATCATATCAATGTCTAGAGGAGCAAATATCTGAAGAGGTAGGGAGAACTGAGTCTGAGGTTTCATGTAGGTGAATTACATACACTGAGAGTAAATGTGCAATCAAAAAATGTTTGTTTCATGCACAAGAATGTAGGCAGGCTAGTTAGGACATGAGGAAGCTTACTGCAAGTGCTGTGGACATCCAGTGGATCTTCTTCACGGCCAGATCAGGTGTCTCAGACAGAGCACCTGGTTGGTGCCAGGACATTCTGTGCAAGCCTGTCCTTTATCTGCTGTCCCTGGTCAGTTATGTCTGGCTGCATTCAGAGCACCAGGAGAGGAAATTTACTGACATTTTTCTTTCTCTCACTGTGTGTCTTCTCACTGTTTGAGAGGAGGAAATGTGCTCTATTAAAAACATTTTATCTTCATTTCCTTAAATGGGGGAAAAACCCTACAATATTAATATATCTGTCACAGTTGCTCCTTGTTCTTGGCAGCTTTTTGGAACAGCAGCTCCTGAAACTGAAGTAATTCTTAATACCTGAGTGGTAGTAGTAAAGTGTATTCATATTTTTAATTTCATTCTTCTCGTATATAAAAATGTATAAACAATACCAGAAGTGCTTGTTAATCTACAGTATTACAGATTCTTCTCCAAACCTGCATCACTAATGGTAATCTTGTTTTTATTGATGAAGTTGGTAATTCTCTATTGGTGCCAGAAAATATATATATAGCTCAGAAACAGAATAAGCAATAGAAAAAAACCAACAAACTTGTAGCTTTTCTCTTTGCTTGCTTAATTCTGCTTGTGAGGCCTTTTTCAGTGTCTGTGTTGTTTGTTCTGTTTTCCCTTTTCCTTTTTCTCTTTTGTCCAGCTACAAATCAAACTTGCTTCTAAGCATGTTTCTAAATGTCAGTATTTAATGCTTGTTAGTTAATTATGTTTCCAGAGCACGAACAGCAACAATCAAACATATATTTTCAAAAGTGCTGTTCTAACCATCAACTGATTTGTCACATAATTAATTCCTTTTGAAATTCTAACTTTATTTTTTTGGTGTGAATTCGGAGAAATGAAAACTACTCTAACCAAATAAAATTGTCTGTGTACAGACAGATGACCGCTGTGAAAAAATGTGGTATCTGATTTGTCCTCAAAATCCCCAGTAGTTCTTAGATTCAAAAGTGCCTGTTTCCTGACTTTCTTGAAACTTCTACTAGTTTTATTATTCATCTTCAATCACTTAAAGGACAGGAAAACTTAATTAGGTGGAATCTTACAATTTGTTTTTATATTGGTTTGCCCATTATTTTTAAGTGAAATGGGTATAAATTCAGCATTAAATGTCCTTATTGGAGTCAGTCGAGTGATGGAACCTTCAGTGCCCACTAACAGAACGCACACTTCTCACTTAGGAATGTATCATGCTGATTATATTTCATGTTGTATTTTCTGTAATGAATTATTAATAGAAGGCAGATGAATTTCTAATTTTTCTGAATGCTTTGTTGTGTGAAACTTGTGTGTGACAATCCATTTGATGGCTAAACAAAGAACTGAGAAACTTCTGAAAACTTTGAAGGATAATGTTTGAGGACTCAGAGCATTTGCAGCCTCAGGCTATGCCATGAAACAGCCACAGCACTTCTCTGTCTGAAAATCAGCAGCACAGTTTTAAAGAGCTGTTGTGGGAGCACTGAGGTGAGCAGAGGGATGCCTTAGAAGTGTTTAATTTCCAGTATATCTGTGTACACACAGGACAAAAATCATTTGGTTATTACTATATCTAAACTAGTTTAATTTTTATGTTACAGAATCTCTTTGGATTTTTATAGGAGAAATGGGAACAAAAACTTTGGGGATGGGAAGTGGTGGTAGAAAAAAGCCTTTTATATAAAATGTTCTGAGGATAGGACTTAAAACTGTTTAGGAATTATTTTCATATTCAATAGCATGTCTGTATGTTGTAATAAAGAGCCTCTAATAGATTACTCACAAAAGTCATGACACATAATAAAATCACACACACATAAAACAGAACATCACATTTTGTTATCCAGAGTTTTATTTCCATCATATTAATCCATGTGCCTGAGTTGCATTTTCTCCATGTTTACCTGCTCAGTTCTAAACTGAATCTTGGCAGCTGTGTCTCTGTCACCCATGAGAATTGTTCTGAATGATTGTCTCTTAATAGCCCTCACATTGAAGTTGTTTACTGCCAGCAGCTGAAATTAAAGGTAGTGCGTGGCAGCCCAAGTGAAACAAAATGTCTAAATTAGAAGATCAGCACTTTTCATTTCTCAGGGAGCCTTTACGTCAAATGCTCTCAGAAACACAATAGAAGTCAATTTTGCAATTTAAATTGTAAATTATTTTAAGTTGTTTGTTTACTAAATCAGTTTTAGTAGTAAGATGCTGCTTAAAATCAGTTAGGATTTTGACATGTATCTGGAACAGAGCATGAGTGAAGTGTGCAAATCTGCCTAGATGGATTTTCTGCTCCTCCCCTCTCTAGCATGCTCTGCTCCTGGTATTCCTGCCCCGTGCAGTTTCTGAAACAAGAGATCCCTGTATTTGTGAACTAGCTGCAGCTGTTAGCATCCTGCAAGGACTGCTGATGTAACAGAGCTTAATCTTGATGTGATACTGGTCTTACACTGCTTCATTGATCACAATTGAGGTGTAACACAGAAATACCAGCAGATGAGCTTTATAGTATGAAAGATGTTAGAAAACCTGGGAGAAAAGAGAAATGAAAATGGAGTACAGACACACACACACAAAAAAAGTGTTAGAACATGTTTCTGCCTCCTTTGCACTCCTCTGAGATGCACGCTTAGCAAAGTGGAGGTGTGGCTTGTGTATGTAGACTATTTACAAGGGAACAAAGATGAGAGAGGTTCTTTGCCCTCTGCAAGGCAAATTAGTTTCATCCAATGAACTCAATGAACAGGTATGCATCAAAGAACTGCTTTCTTATTCTCTAAGTCACCGCTTTTTCTTGTTAAAGTGGTGTAGTGTGCAACTAGAAGTATGTTGGTAATGTATTTTAAACTGACAGAAATGAGTCAGAAAATATGAATAGTACATTTTTTTACACTTCTGAAAGATGCCAGATCCTTGGCTGGCTGCGTCTTCATGATTTACCTATCTATCATCATCTTACTATCTTCTAGCTATTGTATTTTGAAGAACAGAGGTACCAGGATTTCCTGACATGCTTACAAATGAGTTTTGCTGTTGTAGGCTCATTCTTCTTGAATTTTTAATATTCAAGTTATATTATTATTATATTTTTTATATTTTATATTATATTTAAAATAAATAATTTTATTTTATATTATATATTTTATAATATTTTATATTATTATTATTAAGTTTTAATATTCAAGTCAAATAACCAAGAAAACCAAATATTATTGGGTTTTCTTGGTGGTTTTTTATTCATTTTTGTTTTATTTTGTTGATCTGCTTTAGCAGGCCACTAAGCAGATTTGATGGAGTCCTAAAATCTTAATCCCTGTGACACATGGAATGCTGCACTGCATGTAGCTCGTCCCAGAGGAAAAAATTCCTTCCAACACAAAACTAAAGTTTCTTGCCCTGGTGACTTGAAAATCGGGCAGTTCTACAGTGTGAGACAGCTTTAGAATTGAGAGAGTAACTGGACTTTAGAAAGAGCTGATTTTCTTTTCATGCTTAACAAAGTAATGCACCTTGAGATTTATTTCTCATCTCTAATGCAGTTTTGACAGAATAGCAGTACAGAATGTACCTGTTCCTTTGCTTTCATCAGTTTCTTTGGAGCATAGCTTGAGCACAGGCTGAAACAAACGTGAGGCAGAACAGCCCTCAGAATTTTAATTCATTTTTCCTCCAATATAGAGCAGGCATTACAAGCCTCACATACTTCAGGAGAACTGTGTAGTACAGAGAAGGATTATTCAAAGGACCTCAGAAGAGTTGGAAGGCAAAGATCTGTGGTAACACTTCAGAATAGGTGACCTGAGAAATTGAAGGAGCTTTGCATTTTGCTCCAGAATGGAGTGGGAGAGGCAACTTCCCCTGCCTTTATTCAGTCTTTTCAACAAAGAATAAAGCCTTGAAAATAAGCATGGACTTTCTCAAATTTCCTCTCCCTTCCTATCCTGTTTAGTGTAATTCACAATGTAAGTAACTATGCTGATCATTAAAAGGTTGATGACATTTTTTCCCTCTACACTTCTGAAGACTTGGCATAAGCATTTCGGTGTATTCCTCATATCCATTAGGCCTAGTGTCTATTTAGAGAGAGATGAAGCTCTGCAGTAGGGGAAGTGAGCCTGTGCCTATTATTGTTAGACATTCTTTTGGAAAATGAAATGTTGTGGAGAGCTGCAAGGTCCACATTTCAAGAAAATCCAGACAGGGCAGTTCACCAGTGGCTGAAGTGTTTGTTTTTTGTCTGTATAATGGCAGCAGAAGCAGCATTGCTTGGACCTAGGCAAATGCTGGTCAAGGGGAAAGAGCTTTCAGGTGGCTGAAGGGTTCCTTATGTTGGCCAATATTGCATGCACTGAAACAAAGTGGAATGGGCTGAAAGAAAGAAAGCTGTGAAAAGCAGAGGTGTAAACAGCTGGAGAAGAAGAGGCTAAGGGTTGAAGGAAGAAATAGTGGAAGGAAACAGGGATTTTCTTCTTGGTATCCATTTTTTCCTTAAATAAACAGGTGTTTGTTTGGAGCAAGATCAGCCATTCACTGTTTTTACTGTATTTACGTGACATTTTCAAATATATAGTGGATAATGGTTTGTGAACAAGCAGTGCTCAGTAAGTTTTAGGTCAGCCACTCACTGGAAAAAGTTGCATTTCACATTTGTCATGACTATTTGTTACTGTAGGTGGTTGCTAAAGGATGTCTACAAATAGTATAAAAATAATAAGGAGCCAATATGCTGAAAATATGCAGCTGATTCAAAAGGGTTGTGTCTGAACAGTGTTTTACATATGTGTCATTGCAAATGTTTCCCCTGAGGTCACTCTTTTACACCTCAGAATAATTGACCTCTACACCAGAAGGCAGGTTTCAAATGTAAATCTGTTATGTATATGCTGTGCCTAGTTTCTGAATGTAGAAAGGTATTGGTTTTCTTATGTGCTGTAAGATGATGTAAATAGTGAACTGGAAGGAACTGTTTACATTATCAAGATTAGTCCTACAGTCCTGCACATTTAATTTCATGAAATTCTGGTCATTAATTCAGTAAAATTTACTTTCAAATCAACCAGGGAAAATATGAAAGATATCATTGTTCTAATACTTAGGATTTTTCTTATTTCTAGATGAAATTTTGTTATAGATAGCTCCTCATTACCTATGTGGGGTTGGTTTGTTTGTTTTCATTTGTTTGTTTTTGCTAGTATAGTCCTGTATCAAAGCTCCTTGGAGTGGTGTACCACTTGGCTTTACTTTTTTACAATTCTTTTGGTTTGATTTAAGAGATACTTTGTCCCCATGCTTACTCGCACAATCCCCCTGAGGAAAACAGAACAAAAAGCTCTCTTAGTCTGATCTCTCGTTTTTTTATTCAATCCCTCAGTCCTTTGCTTTTCAAATTCTAGTTTAAGTAACTCCTTCTTGAAGACAGCTGATGAACATGATACAGATGGATTCAGAGAGTGCCTTGTGTGTTTATTTTATTTCTCCTGCTTGATGTATCTTAAAGTTATATTAGATCCTCTTGCATATATTTCACATTGATAGGTCACATTTTTCATCACATGATGAACTTTTTTTCCTCCACATTCTTTCTTCAGATGCTTTCTATGCATGACTTTCAAGTTTACCAAACAAATAACTTTTATACTATTGAATTTTACTTCTTCTACTGCTATTCTAAGGATTTCCATCTCTTGATAACTTTCTCTTTATTAAAAGTACTGTGTCACTTGCTCCTATTTATGTCCACACCAATGATGAGAATTCTAACTAAAATAATTTACAAAAATGATCCTCGAGGAGTTCTGTCTCTTATCTGGTGTGTTCCCTTTCACTGCTGTGATTTGCCAACTTCTTTATTGTCCTTAATTCCTGGTGTGCTTTAAATTCTGCTGCTAATCCTCATTTCCTGTCTTCGCTACTAGGCCTAAGTGACACCATCTGTAATGCTTTTCTGAAATCCTGTTAGATTTGTATTTCATTTATGTTGTATTGATGATCTATTGAAGAAAAGTTATCAGGTTAGGCTAGTGCAATTCATATCTGGCAAAATCACATTGTGTTAGATCTTGTTTTCTGGTTTCAGCCAGGTTTTTAATTCTTTTTTTTATTTTCCTCCAAAATTTGTTACAGAGTCATTGCAAAGAACTGCAATGTGTGTATGCATTTTTAACTCTCTTTGAGTGTGCACACTCAAAAGGACAGTAACCTTAATGACAATGAGAGTAAGTTGCTGAAATAAATGCAAATAGACTGCAAGGCTCCTGGATGTTAAAGTAATTGGATATTGGAAATTAGTTTTTAGACTCCTAAGAACAGTGGTAAGCTACCTAAATATGTCTAATTAAACCTGAGATTTACTCATATTAATGACACCAGATCAGGACTTTTTCCTGTTTGTAGAACTCAAATTCAATTCAACAGACAAAATTTTGCTTTTTCAGTGGTATCTGAAGTTCCACATGAGCCACAGGACATTACAGGGAAGCACTTCAAGAGAATTTAAAATCTTAACAAATGTTAAGTGTTTTTTGCATTTCCAAAGCGTTTCCACCTGACATAGTGAAAGTTGTCATAATAACACTAGGACAATATAAAACGCAGCTTTTTGTTTCAGGATCTTTGCTGTTAATATATAATGTTGAAATTATTCTTGGAAATTTGTTTCTTACAATTCACGTCTCCCCCTCACACCCCTTTTCAGTTTTCTTCACACATTGTACCAGTGCATTTGATGAAGACAGAATGCCATAGGAGTTTAATCACAACAGATTTTGATTGTGTAAACATTAATTTAGTAATGCGAGGCAACTGTGAATGATAGTGAGAAATTTACTGAGTAGAACTAATGGATAAAAAGTGGGTTTTAGTCATATTATTTAACTTTCAGAAAAAATTATTTCTTCTTGTACAATGAACCAACTTAAATCCTATGATTATGGGATATTCCTGAAATATTCTTACTCAGTGTTACATTAAACCATTAAATAGATAGTCTGTGAAATGGAATTTGGGAAGTGAAAAAACTGTGAGTGCAGCTCATGAGTTTCCTACAGCAGTTGGTCAAATTATTCTCATTGAGCAGACACTCGTTTTCACAGGGAATCAATATATTCAGTAAAAGAATAATGCAGTGTATTATAAGTAAAAAAATTGAGAGGCTTCATTACATACCATTCTATTTAGCATACAATTTAACTTCCATCCCATGGAACTTTAAACAATTTTGCAGACTTTTGACTGCTGTGAGGTTTGTAGATCATTTAGAGAGGCTTGAGCTTAAACCAATTCTTTTTTTTTTTTTTTAAGTTATAAGTTACATATAATTAAAACTGGAGTTGTAGTTATTATAGTATAAGCATTTTTCTGAGTTTCATATAACTGTTGTTCTTTTGATTTTGTATTCTAATAAACAGGTTACAAAAGAGCATTTCAACTTGTGCTTGTAGTGATAATATTCTTTTTATTACAACTTACTCTGCCACATAGTATGTGAGGATTAATCACACTAAAAAGGTGGAATACCTACAAGCTTAATTGGTATTGCACTAAGATTAATGGAAATATTTATTTCCTTACCCAAATCCCCATCTTAGTGTTTAATTAAAATAATGCCATCTGCTGTGTTTTCTAGTTATCTTGTAACAAACTGAAGTTTAATGGACTTTTTAAAGCAGAAACGGGTAGTATTCAGACAGAGATCAATTCAAAAAGGCCTTACAAATTATAAACATAAGCTTGTTCTTATTTGAGGACAAAGTACATTTCTGGCATGATAAGAATCAATATCAGTGTATCTAATGAATAATATTGACAACATTCTTATTTCTAATTCATTATTTAAACTAATGAATTTTAAATCTCCAGACCTCAAAGTTGTTGAAAATATGTAAGCCTTTGGATTTAATGCAGGATTTTGAGAATAACTTTTTGAAGTATGAAAAAAAAAATCAAAAAACTTAGCTCTTAAAAATAAATTTAAAAAAGCATGGGTTTTCCTGTTATGTTTATTTACCTTTCTCTTCATTTTTCTTTGATTTTCTAAATTTTCTTCCTCACACCATTCATGCACAGGTATTTCAGGTGATAGATTTTGAAAACAGTTTTTTCAATAAACAGGAAATTAACATGTCCTGCACTCTTATTAATTAATATTTCTTCATGTAACCTTCTCAGTTTGATCCCAGTAATACTAATATTGCTGTTGCTGGAATTATTGTTTGCCCTATTTCCGATGCAATAGTTCTGTTAACATTTCCTATTGAAGGTAGACTACAAGGAGTCCCATTCTCTAGACTGGCCATGGCAATCATTAGCACTGCATGTTCTTGAGAGTGATATCCCAGAGTACTAATTTTTATCCAGTGAATGGCAAAGCAGGTTAAATGATACAAGGTCACTGATACATTCTTTTTTTTCTAGGAAAGTGGATTTTAAAAGGTCAATCTTTGTGCTTTTTGTGACAAGATGGAAGACTTTTGCTTTGTAAATGGTTGTGACATGTAACTTAGCCAGAAAACTGCAAATTGAACATGTTCCTTGTGAATACTTGTAGTACTTTAATGTAACTTTCAACCTGCATTATGGTGATTTGCTTACACAAATTGTTGCTACTTGGAAAAAATATGTAGTGTTTTTTAGTGAAATGTCATATGCGTTTGATAGTGAGCTAAAAGAAAACCTTTTCATAAACTTGCTGCCCACCTGTCTGCGTTTTCTGTCCTGGCAGCATCTTGCTCAGGGTGAAACAGAGACTTTTTTTCAGATCTTCTGCATGAACCACATTGGCTATTTAAAAGGGAATTAAGGAAAAACCTTTTCAGCTACGTATCACTGAAATCTAGATACCAGTTCACTGTAACCAAAACGTACGTGCATACAGCTGCCAAACTCTGCAAAAATGTTGTTAACAACTTAGAGAAGTATTTCTGATATAATTGAATTTCTCCATCAGATATCTTGACCTTCCCATGGTTTCAAGACCAAGATAAAATGTGACTATTTTTCATGTGGACAAGTACACTTCTTTTATCTGTAGTCTTTTTTTAATAAATTTCAACTTAAAATATTGTTAAAAATAATTTTGCCTTCGCATTTCCATTCAAACAAATAAAAAAGTACAAAATTAATGCCTGAGCATATTTATAAATTGTATTTGTAGATTACCTTGACTGTAGTAAAGGGTTGAAACTGTTTGCAACAACAACAACTACAACAACAACAACAAAAAATAAAAATAATTAGAATGAATTAAAATGAATGCTTTTTAACTTCAAATCTTCCGTGAGAGCATACATATGGGAACTGCAATGTCAAGGCCTGAATCACTGATTGAGCACTTGGAAGTGGAGACCCGGTCAGCTCTGGGAGCACAGGTGGAGGCAATTCAGCTGTGGGACCAGAAAGGGTGGAGCCAGATCTCATTTAAGGGCTGACTGCCACTCAGAAGGATATTTTGCTGGAGATTCCTCCTTTGTGGAGTTTTTCTGTGAGCCGAGGTCTTTGGAGATGGGTGAGTATTCTTCTTTTTGTCACATCCTCTCATTGCACTGGTCCTGCTGCTGTTATACCATGTTTTCTGTTTTTTTTTTTGGTTTTGTTTTTGTTTTGTTTTGTTTTTTAATCTTAGATTGCTATTCTAAACTCTTTATTTAGTGAAACTTACTTTTCTGTCTTTATAAAGGCCACTCTGTGCTGAACTGAATTCCGTGCCTTTCAGACCATTACAGCTCCTTAATATGAGTTTATTCTTCTTCTGCTATTTAATGAGGATGCATAATCAAACGCTGGAGAACCTGCCTGGATTCTTGAACTCTTCTTGCCCTATATATAGCATACTTAAGAGTGTTTGCCAGGACATCCTTTTGCTGTTTTCCTTCTTTGTTTTCTCAAAGAAACACTGTCAAGCGAATATTCCTAAAAAAAAACCCCTATGATATTCTTTCCCTAAAATACCTTGTTAAATTTGAATCTTTGTGAAGTGCATTTCTTTTTGACAGTTTTCGTTTTAGATGTTGTTCATTGTGTGGTAGGAAGGACGTGATATTTGCAGACACGTACTCCTTATAGAAATGCTAAAAATGTGGCAGAAATGAAGTACTGCCTAAGTGAGAAAATCCTATATTACTGTCATATGAAATGATATTCAAAGGAATAGTTTTAGGTGAAATTGCCAACAGTCACAATGTTCTACAGAGAACTGACACTACTGCTTGGTATGCCTTTTATATGTAAAATGTCTCAATGTAAACTTGTATTTGTGTACGTAAATCAGTGGTAACTATAGACAAGTAAAAAGCAATATTTAAATTAGCGTGAATTTAAGGGCTGGTGTCTAGCTTTATGGAAGCGGGTTAGACCTGGGCACTTTACTTAAGAATTTAAGAACAAAAATTGTCTTAGTTTTCTCCCACAGTTTTTTCAGTTGTGACTTCTTGAAGATAGACGATTTGTCATTCCTGTTTTAGTACATAACTAAGTAATCAATGCAAGATTAAGTTCTTTATTAAGTTGCTGTATCTAAGCATGGCTAATGTTATGGGCCTAGAAACAGAAATGTTATGTAAGCTTTTTTTCCTAACGCTTCTCAAAGCACAAAAATTTTGCAAAAATACAGTTGATCCAAAAGTCCTTGGGGGAGAGGGTGATAGTGGGGAGAAGCACTACAACCACCAACAGGAAAAGCACACTAGAATTAGCAAAAAAGAGATTCTTAGGATGTCTGTTTTCAGCCTTTTCTTCCTAAACAAATATGTTTCTATAGCCTCAGCAACAACAGAGCAAGTCTCATCTGCACAAGTGTTACCTTCAAATTGGAAAATTACCTAATGGAGTGGCCAACCTGTCCGAAGGGACACTGAGGCGGATCTTGAATGATTTGTTGTTGTCATCATCTTTATGCCTACTGTTGCACTAATTGTCACGGTGATATGTGCTGTGTATGTCCTAGATGGGTTTGTTCCTCTTGTTTTCTGAATTCAAAACTTTGCGAGGCTCAAACATCATGCCAGTGGCTCCCAGAGAGTTGTAATTGGCACCTTAAACCTCCAGCTGCAACATTTCCCAACTTCCTTGGTTGCCTGCTGCATTAATTTTCAGCATTCTTTTGACAAGTAGATTATTTAGCGTGGGCTGGTGCTGTTAAGATAATGTCAGTTCATCAGTTCAGCTCCCCAGCTGAGACTCAAAAGGGGCAAGATATGTTCTAGCTGCAGTGGAGAGAGAGAGAACATTTTTCTAAGGAAATGTATTTTTGTTGTTTGTATGGGGAAGAAGGGGAAGATCCAAGTATTGAACATACTAGAGTCAATAGTAGTGTTTAAACATAGAAAGCAATATCAGAAAAACAAACTAACAAAAAAATTAACTGTGCTTGGAGCACGAACTTTGACATATGTATTCATCACAGATAGCAAAAAATAATATTTTTATGTGCTGTGCTTGAGTTCCTAAACACACTGATAGTTAAAACCTCATTTTCACCTTTCCCGTGTATGTGTGTATGGTATACAGGTGTGTATATATGGCATAAGTCTGGCAAAAATATATACTTTCTGTATAAATTCCAAGTACCCAAAGAAATTAATTAACCATGCCTGTGAAAAATTTCTTCTCTATGAACCACTTGTCCAGTTCCAGCAAGCTCAATGATCAGAGCCTGGAATTGCATAAACTTGAATTCAAACGAAATTTGCACAAAACTTCTACAGATCCATCCATCAGGGTTTGCGTAACTTGAGCTGAAGCCAAGTCACACCAGATTTGTTATGAACACAGCATAACCCTGGACTTCAGATTGTAAAACTACTTTTGTTGGTCATGTGTTATTTTTCCATTGGTTATCAAATGTTTCAAGTCTGAAGGAGGATGAGGTAAAAATCCTGTATTCTCCTGTGTATGAAAGTAGAGCATGCAGCTGACCAGGTCCTTAGTGAGGTCTGCAAATGTGTCCAGCTATGGGGCTGACAACTCAATGGTAATGTTGCGATAACTTTTGCCTTTGTTTTTCTCAGACTTTGGAAAGATTGTACTCACTTCTGTATATGACTTTGGACTCAATATTTGTTAAAACATATACGGATGTGCATGGGGTTTGATATTCTCTGTATGTGTGTATATAACGCTTTAAAAAGGCTGCTCTCTATTGATTTGTTTTATTATTTACAGTTTTGAAGGTGCAGTGTTGTTTACTTGTTACTGTGTTGTTTCTAAAGAAGAGTTATAAGCTGACACACAGGGATGAGATTCTTTCTTGTATCAGTATAAAAATACAGTATTTTTTTTCTGAGAGGACAAATGGTAGATGGAGATGATAAATCTGCAGGGTGTAATCCAGATACTGCTATAGGAGAAGCAGTAGTGGATGTATGGCTTGCTGGGACCTGGAAGAATAAATATCTGGGAAGAAAACTGTGTTGAACTATGATAAATATTTTATCTATGCTTATGCATGCCAAATGTCAGCAGTACAAAATAAGCCATTGTAGTGACGCTAGTTATATATAGTTCACGTAGGAAAGTAAGGTTTAATGGGAAATCGTTAGTGGTTTGGGAATATGCTCTCTTGGTATGCTTCTATTCTGTCTAAGATTTAAGAAATCCATATAGAATCTATTTAAAAAATTGTAGTAGTATCATTTGGGAATGTGAATAGTCATCTCTGAATATCCTGTGATGTTCAAAATCATCCAGTGTATTTGCAGTAAATACTAGTACGCAATTTGCAGTTATATAAAAAGTAATTAATATAGTAATATACTGTAGAAGACACAGTAATTCAAATTTCTCATTTATGCATCCTTTCTGAGGAGATCATATCATGGGGTAGGGAGGTAATTCAGATACTGAAAATGGTGACACTTCAAATGTAATACACTTCTCCTCTGTTTTGTTTTTTTTTTTTTTCTTCTGTGTTTATGAAACAACAGCTTGTTTTTTCCATTTGACTCTCTCTTGTAGAATTCTCAGTCTGCTGGCTGTGACCTGTTCCCATCACTTAATTTCATTGTCCTATTCTCTTTACAGTGAAGATAGTGAATGTTTCCTATTTAAACTCCTGTTTAGCATCTTCACTCCTGAGGTTGTGTTCTGAACTCATTCATGTCAAAATTTCACTTGTATCACTGCGGCTCATGTATGTGAATAATATCCCTAGCTGGAGATACAGTATTGATTCGTTGCATAAATTGGTCTTTTATCTCCTGTCATTTCATCTGCTTTGCTGACTCTTGCTGTTTACGCTGCATGCATTTCAACTTTTTACCGTTTTTTGGCAATTGGAAATGAAAGTAGGGTGGAGATGTAACCCCACATGGATGCATAAGAATCGATAAGACAAAGGTGCATGTTTAAAGCTTTTCAACATAATGGGATTGAGTAGGTTCTGTAGACAAAGAAGAGCAAAAATAATTGAGAAGAAAATAGTAGATGATTGTGAGCGTTTCATGGGGATGCAAAAAAGAGCTTAGAAATCTCTTGCCCATTCTTTTGATGATGATCAGTATTATTCTCTTTTTTAAGGTCTTAATTTTTTGAGGTATTGTTTCATAAAGTTTTTTATTATTTCTGTGGAAAATACTGCTTATGTTAAGAATAAACAGTCACCTTTCTTTTATCTTTTTCCATTTTTTACCTTTTAAATTGAATAACTATAGAGATTCCAGCATTGAAAACTATCAGTCTTAGGTTAATTTGTTCTTCTCAACAGTTCTCCTTATTGCCGTTACTGTGGGAGGAAAAAAAGGGAACTGCTTTCCTCCTACTCTCTTGTTATCTTCCGGATAAGTTTCTGATCATTGATACTAAGGTATTACTGAAAATAGGAAGCCCTACCACCTTTTGGTTGGCAAGCGATTAAGTGTAATTCCTTCAGTGCATTTTCAGAGAACACATCTGAATCTTTCTGCAAAACTAAGTATTAAATAAATTCTAAATTGTGAACTAGTTATTTTGGTGAAGTGGGTCTTTCCTTGCAGTTTTTAATGCTTCAGTTGTCTTTATCTGATGTTTGTGTTTCTGCATTTTTATAAAAGACCATTCGACATAACTTTCATAGAGCACAAAGCCTTTAAAATGTTTCCTGTCTTCTCCACTTTTGCCCTAATTTTGTCTCGTGAGTCCCAGTAATGTGAGTGTGAGTATAGGAAACCATGTTCTTCTCTTCCATGCTTATCTCTCTGTGATTAGTAATGCAATCTTTAATTCAAATCTGAGTGACTACAAATTCTTTGTCATTATGCATTTCTTTTAGTAAGAATTTCAGCAAATTCTGTCTCTGCAGCAGCTTTTTTAAGGAAAAAAGAGAACAGGCTTTTCAACTTCAGGTCCTATTCTAGCGTCTTCAACACATCTGTCAAAATGCAACAGTGGAAAGTGTGATGTGGCAACATGAAGGGAGATAGAAATTAATATTCATAACCATCCGACAGAATATCTTATCTATCTCAGCCAAAAGAGAAAGAGGAATTATTGAAATGTGATATGAATATTTTTAATTAGATATGATTTTATATATCAAGACTTTATTTACAAGTAATATACCGATGCATATTACATGAACAGTTCTACTTAACAATTTTCTTAGACTCCGGTTTATAAGTTGTTTGATTAAATGTGTGCTTGTTCAATGAGATTGGGTTTGTTAATTCTCCACTTTTGTTCTGAAATGGGACCTGTAGCTGTTAGCTAGGTGCTGTGGTGGTGGTGTGGTGTTTCTCTCACACAAAGGTGAGATTCAACTAGTAGAAATTAGTAGAAACTGCATGTTGCATCTTGAGCTTTGTTGGCAAATTTCCTGAGCGGTGATACATTATTTGATCTGCAAGAACAACAAAAATAGCATGGTAATTTCAGAAAGTGTTCATTATACAGAATAAGGAAGCAATTAATTTTAGAAGTTAAACCTTTTTTTCATTACCATTGTTTGTTTATATGCAGACTAGGATTTTTTTTTATTGTTATTCTATTTTACTACTCTATATATTTTACTACTATATTTTACTACTATTTTACTATTTTACTACTTTATATTTTATTTTATTTTTGGAAGTACTTCAATTGCTCTTTGTGTACTATAGGGAAATAATGGGAAACATTTGTTTACTGAAAATCATCTGCCTGGCATTTCAAGCAGCGCAATTTATCTATATCTTGTTACATGTTAGCAGCAGAGGTTTGTAGTTGTAGCTACATTTGAGTGCATTGCACCTTTAGGATGTCTGTGATTGTACTTAGTGTATATTGTTGCAAGGCTTATAGAAGATACTCATTTCTGAATGCTCGCGTGGTAAAAGAAGAACATTTTCCTTCTGAAGTAAACATTTGCTGAGTCTGTGAGCTTTCTTGTTACATTTTCCCTTTCATTTGGAAGATATCTTTTAGTGTCAGCTGCTCTACACCTGCATCTGATCACACGGGCATTCAGAATCCAGCACTTTCGGATATATACCTTCAGTGTGGGTGTACAGTCTTCATGCTTCTCTCTTAGTCTGCATAAAGATCAGCTGTGCTGAAGGCCTGACTTCCCATGATATCAGGGAATCAGCTGGAACTCTAGAATACATTACAAACCAGCAAGTCAAAGAGAAGATAAATCTGTTGGGTTTCCTATGTTGTCTCTGCTTTGAAGTCTGTCCTTTTCTGTAAACATGAGTGGATTTCTCCTTTGTTTTCTTTTTGTTTTATTTTTAGCTGAATGCTTGTTTGTTGTTTTACAAGTGTTTATTTGTATATAATCTTGCTTCTCGCAAAGCTGACTTGCAGGAGTAAATATGCTGTACCTTTTGGGGAAGCTACCACTCCCATATTTCATCCAGACCTTTTTTTTTTCTGTAATATATTCTTTGATACCTGGCTGGTGAAAAAATAACTTCCTTTATGATCTGGATTTTTATATAAGGTTAGTCTTTCAATCACATCTGAGGCTGCACTCAGTGGCTGGAAATTTGCAAAGAGAGTTTATCTCTTTATCTGGAATTTGCTCATTTTTCCAATCAACTTAGTGGGGAAAATAGAGATGTGTAGAATATAGGTGTCAACAAGCTATTTTGCTCTGTCCAGTAATCTAATAGGGGGAATGTCATACATCATTTTAGAAAGCTGTCCCTATGTAGAATTGCTAGTGACTGAGACTGGAAATATTGCTCAATTAGATTAGGAGGAAAAATATTTTGAGTTAATTATTCAGTGCTGCTTTCATAATTGGAATCTGTTTGTCCAAGAGGTACCTGGAGGTGACCCTTACTTACACGTGTCTCATCACTGAATTCAGCACAATTCTATCTGCTGACACTGCGGTGTGTGACCATTCCGCTCCAGAAGGCATATTGTCAACTGCCTGCTGTTCTCTCTATTCCTTCTGTGCACTGGACTGAGATGTTCTTTCATTTCATTCATCATCATTCACAACTTGCTGGAGTAATTCTGTAAAGTTCGTACATATCCTTAATATATGCAAACCGAAGAGGGAATAATATTTACTTGTTTTTAAAAGCTGAACACGTTTGCATAGATTTAATTTTCCTTTTCATCTGCTGGTGAAGTCTACTGAGGAGAAAAAGTAACCAAGGATTGTTCTTTTGTTTTATTTAGAATATTTGAAGTTTTGAGTCCATTATTAATTTGTTATTTGGGGATTTTTTTATTTTATTTTTAGAACTTCAGTTAATGTGGAGAATAACATTTTTAAAAGAAGGGCTATTGTTTGGGCTAGCAGAAATCACCTTGACATTGCTCCATGCATTAGAGCTGAGGCATTTAGGTGATCACTTGTGTCACAGAAATCCTCTTGGCTTTGATAGAGATATGTGAAAGAACTCTTATGTTCATATTCTGCTACATAACCTTGTCTGCTAATGGGGTTGAGGAATTCATTTGTTGCTCCAAGAGTTGCCCAGTGTGCGAGTCCTCAACTGGGTGAGGAATGTAAGCGAGTGTCAGGGATGTAGAGTGGGAAGTTGCTGTTCTGCAGCTTTGACCTCAGTCAGCCTTTTAGCTCCTGGTACACTTTAAAACATTATAAGTACCTTATATAGTATAAGCTGGTGTTGAGTTAGCTTTTAAAATCTTAATTGTGTGAAGTGTAATGTCTTCCTGTAGTCAAGGTAGTCTGCACTCTGCTTGTTCCCAGGTTGTAGCTAAAAGTACTGAACAGCACCACTGAAGTGAGGCTGCTTGTTTGCCTCTTTGTGATATCCCATCAGTTTTGAAACCACGCTCCAGAAAAGGGACTTTCTAAAACCCTTTAAGGCTCCAATCTGCTTTGCAGCATGGAGTGCAAACCACTGAATTGATAGGAATTAAAAAGCATTGCACTGAGGCAGGTCTGACAGAAAGCAAGCAACTCCTTGGCCTGACCACACTGCTATGGATTTCTTAAGCCTCAGTAGCACTGCTTTGAAGGTTTGGAAATAGACTGACTATTTAATTGTTAGGAATGGAGTGGGATGTGTTGATCCTTTTATTTGATATTGGGTATACAACAATATATGTCTACTTCTATAAAAGAGAGCTAAATATGGTAATGAATTCATTCCAGAACAGAAAATATCAGGGTTGAGGGAAGGCTGACCTGTGTGATCTGGAGACTTATAAAATAAGCTTGTAACTTAGATGTTGGTTAAAAATGTGTCTGTTTATGAGGAAAACCAAAAGGATTTTTTGAGAGGCAGACTGAGGGAGAAATGGGAAAATATCACTATCATGGGCACCTTCTCCTCAGTCCTCTTTTCAGACATTTTGGAGCTGATTGCTGAAAATAAGAGACATATTAAAGAAAATTGATGACTTAAAAACACTGAAGTGTTAAGAAGAAAAGCAGCATTTAAGAGTTTGTCTCAAGGAATGACTAGATATGTTCTTATGAACAAAGAGGACAAGATTACAATGAGATTACTGACGAATACCAAAGTTTTCAGATTAGTCTTGTATGGAAAAAAAATAGACGCAGATTTCTCATCTGTTTTTTTTTTTTTAAAGTTGTATGTGTTTCATACACTCAGCATTTCAGGTTAAACTTGACTCAACGGTTAATACTTCTCACTTATGATTAGGATGGTTTCTTGTGGAAATAGAACTCTGGTTTCTCTGGCTTTTTTTCCACAGGTTTTTTTTTGTTTTGTTTTTGTTTTGTTTTTTTTTTTATAAATTACTGCTCTGGACTTTTGGGGCTGCTTCCAATATGTGTATGTATCGAAATATGTTATTTCACATTTATATTACATCACATAACTTATATCCCCATAAATTTCTGGGAAAAAAATTGGTAAGGATATATTTTTGTGGTACTTGGAATATCTCCAAGTTTGAACAAGCTGCTGTATGTGCGTCAAGAAAATGTTCTGAGGAAGTACATGTGCCTAGGTGGTAAGATTTGATGGTAGCAAATGTTGTTACAAAGTTTTGATAAAAGAGTTGGCTCTGAACTACACGACGAGTGCTGGGCTAGAAATGACTGACAGTGAATAAACCTTACCCTGTATGCTCTGTGGGACGTGTCTATGTGCTGTGTGGGTAATGGCCAATTGCTGTGATACTTGGAAAGGTATGACTTGAAAAAGAGGTGTAACTTTTGCCTGCTGCATCACACAGAAAGCAATAATTTTAAGTTAAGGTACCTTATTTCTGTTTGATGCTCATGGAAATAACATATGCATGGCTCTATTTGTATTCTGATACAAAAGAGATCTTGTGTTTTGAATTAAATGAATTTAGCCTGAACCTTTTCCATATAAAGGCAAATGTGAATACTTGTCTTTTCTAACTGTATCAGTACTGTGTGTTAACTTTTCAAGCTGCCCACAAATATTTTTTTAAGACAAGAAATAAAATCCTTTTTTTCCCAGTTTCAGCAACATTGCTTGACTAATGTCAAGCAGATAAGACTCTTCTCAGTTCAGTAACAGAACACTGCAAGGATTATCATGGATTTATTAGGGTAGGTTTTATACTATTCAGCATTTTGTTTTATAGAGTAAATGTGAGAAAATGGTGAAGAGAACAAAGAGTGGTGACCAAAAGAATTGCAGGTGTAGCCTTTCCTCAGCACTCATTCCTTTCCTTGCTCCCAGTGTGTGACAGTGCTTGTCAGGACACTGCCAGGGAGTGTGTTGGATTCGCAGAAAGGTGCTCTGTGTGAAGGCAGTGTCACGGGAAGAGATTAGGGCTATATGCATAGTGAAGGTAGTGATATGTCTTTAAATTTAAAGATATAGCATCTTCAGGCTGTATATTATCATTTTTCATGATCTGTTAGCCTAGAATCAGAGAATCACAAGGTTGGAAAGGACCTACAGGATCATCTAGTTCAACCATCCCCCCATTACATTACTACCACAGGCTACTAAACTATATCTTGTAGCTTCTCATCCAGACGCCTCTTGAACACTGCCAGGGACAGCGACTCCACCACCTCCCTGGGGAGGCCATTCCTGTTCCTGACCACAGCGCATATATGTTGCCACTACTCCTTGACTACTAGCTTTCCTTTCTTTTTTCTCTTTTGTGAGATAGTTTGGCCTGTGCTCTGTATAGTTTTGAGACCCAGGGAGAATGTAGCACCTGGTGCCTTGCTAGGGATCCCGAGCATAATGCTGCCACCAGGTCCTTGTGAGCAGTCTCCTGGACTGTGACCTTCCAGTTGTGGGCAGGTCCTGATTTCAGGGATGTAGCCAGTAGCTGTAACTGCAACCAAGTAAAGATCTGCCCAAGAAGTACTAATGACAACATTTCTTAGAGGCTGCAAATGGGTAGATGAATTGTTTATGCTTTCTTTATGTTTCTTTAAACCACATCATTTCAAGTCAATTGTAGTTGCCAGAGTCTTGCAGAGCTATGAAATGAAACATGCATTTTCTGTGCTTTCTCAGATAATGGGTTACTTTCATAAAAATCCTTGCTTCTTTGGGTAGATGGACCATAACTGGAAATTGAATTTAAATTTATCCTTCGCTATTAAGATTTTCTCTTAGTGATAGTGGAAAACTTCTGTAATGACACTAGAGATGTGATTTTTAAAATGAGGTGTTGTATTTCACAAGTTCGAAATCTAACATGGCAAAATTATTTTTTGTAACACAAATCTCTGGTAGCTGAAACTTTATTTTGTTATCTAAGATTTGATTCACTTAGTAGTCAGGACACAATTTGCTTTTTAGCTTCCACTAGGAAAAAAAAAGTGATATTTGTGTAATGTCTCTAGACATTAAAAGGATCTCATTAGTTGTGCTTTCAAGGATGATCAATTTAAGCTAGCAGATATAGGATCAGACTCAGTGAAAAGAAACAAAGTAGAAGAACCCTTGCTAAAATGCAGTGAGATATTATGCCTTTCTCTAAATGTTCCTTCTCTTTTTTGTGGCCATAGAATTTTTCTCAACTGTGAGCGTGAATGAAATATAAAATCATCTTTTAATACTTCTAGTGGAATGTAGGATACTAAAAATCTGTATCTAAACTCCAAGCTTTTAAATGACTACTGTGTAATAGAAATACTCGAATAAATGTCTGTGCTCAGGTAAAACAAAATGTTTACGCAAAACAAGGTTCCTATAGTAATATAAAATTAATTGTCCTGAATTAATACATCACGCAGGTCTGTAGCTCTGAATTAACTGAACAGAGCTTTTGAGCCATTTGGAAGCGTGCCACATTTTTAAGTTCATATGAAGGAAACTAGAGTATATTCACTTAAAGGTAACAAATAGGTGAACCACAGAGTGAATTCTGTATTCCTCACACTTGTTTAGCACAGTTCACAACTGTCAGCTGTGTAAGCACCTGTAATATGACTTCAAGAGCAGCTTGTCATGGTTTTATGGTTTTTGTTATCGGTATTCCACAACATAACATCATGTAGTACACTGGGAGTTAAAGAGTCAATGTTCCAGTTCCATGCATTGCAATAGTTCTGGTGTACCTCTCCCAGAAAAGAGAAATAACTACGTATCCTGGAAGACTTCACTGTTCTGTTTCCATTTTCTGTTCAGAGGGATAGATAAAGGTGTTCACAGATCACATAATGTCCCCTTTTTTTTTCCCTTTCTGCTCTTCACTGCAGTGTGTGCTCATCTCACCTTCAGCATTAGAGTGTCCTTTGGTTTTGGACACTCTCATTTTATTCAATTTATTAGCTTCAGTTGTAATCATATTGTATTGTGTTATCTTCAATTGCAATATTTTATTTAGTAAATTAACTTTCCTCATCAGATTACTGCTGCTGGTTTGTTTTTAGGCCTTTATCCTTGTATCTCCATATGCTTTCCCTTTCTCCCATTTTTCGTGGGTCCCCACATCCTATTAGTCACAAAACTGGGCTGTACCAGCCTGTAAACCACTGACACATCTCCATCTGCATAGCAGCTAGCTAAGCTGTTCTGGAACCAGTTCTAATGGGACTCATCTCAACGAGAGCAGTGTGGGCTTGTGACCTTCCCCTGGCAATAGTTACTCCTGCTGGGCTGGTGTTGCATTGGGTTTGAGTGCGATGTTCATATTAGCTTTAGGAAGAACACCGTAAATCACTGTGTCTGATTACTCTGATGAAAGGAAGCACTGTAGTACGAAAGTGATTTTTAATCCCTATCCAAGATTTCGTAATTTAGAAAGACCAAAATATGAACTTTCAATGTAGCTTTGTGTTCTTTGTGTAGCTTATCTGAAGAAGTAAAAGGAAGCTATTGTTTTTTATTCTCTAGATAGATTGAATGATTTTTAGTCCATTTTGTAGGTTTTACTCTCTGGTTTAATCATAGAAGTATTTTTCACTATCAGTTCCATGAATTATGTATATGGTTTTAACTTCTGCGTTGATTTCATTCCTTTGTTTCTCATTAATGTCTTCAATTATTCTAAATAAACAAATATTTCAGACTCACAATTCAAGTTCTCCTTAGATTTTGGTCCAGTTTTGAAGTATTTATTTTCTATGTTGACTTCAAAATTCTAAGTGCTGATTTAAATCAGTAGTGGAAGAAGTGAAACTACACTTATTTATGTGATGGAAAATGTAGTCATAATGTTCTTTAAAAGTTCTGCTTCAGAAATTTGGTTTCATTTTTCATACCTGAGTGTTGCACTTTTTTGCAAATTTTAGGTTCATAAAACTGAGTTAGCATCTAATGAGCAGACTTCAACTAAACCAAGATTATTATAGTGAAGGTACATAAATTTTATTCTCCCCATTTCAGTAATACCTTAGAGAAAATGGAGACTTCACATTAATCTTGACATTCAATAAACAGATACATTTTGATTTAACTAAAATACAGAATTTCAGCGTGGATAATGTGTGTTGAAAAATCTATAGGTCTAAAACTGCATCATGAAAATATGCTAGGATCTTGAATTCATAAAATTTGGAAGAAGTATGAACTATTATGCAGGTTTTTTTTTGTCATCACTTCAACCGATGACCAAAGAATTTAATTGTGCTAACAAAATCCTGGGTTATTAATCTATTCAAGATAGATAATTGACTGGAAAATTAAAAGCCTATCTTGAGATAACAGGGTATTTATTCTATTCTTTTGTTCTTTTTGTAAGTTGTCATAATAATTCATAGTCATCCTTCAGTCTAGGTCTAACAAAAGTTCTGTATAATCATAATTGACATTGTGTGAGGAAAACAGTGGTTTTTCAGTCAGCACTCAGTTGGGAGCTGGAGACGTTAGTTCTTAAGTATTTGTGTGCCACAGCTCCTGTGGCTTCTCAATTTGCTTAACATCAAAATTAATGCAAAAGAGAACGTGGGTTTTTTGGTTTGGGTTTTTTTTTTTTGTTTTTTGTTTTTTTTTTGAATTAATATTTTAGTCCATGAACTTTCTTGCTGTATTGACTGCTCAATAGCTAGCAGTCCTTTCCCAATCTCTGCTTGTCTCGCTCCAATTTATAGGAGGGAGAGGAGGTTCTTTTATTATCTATATATGCAAGAAGCAACGGTTCAAATGTTGGTCCGACCAGTTTATTACAGATCTTAATTAGGGAGATGAGGAAGGGGAGGACGGACACTATTATGAATTAGGGTAATGGGGAAGGGAAGGAGGGCGATAGAAAAGAAGAAGCAAGGAGTCTTGATAGGCAGCAAGAGGGACATAGTCACCACCATGGATCCAGCGAGGTTCGTAGTTCAGTCTTTGATCCTCAGTAGTGGTGGGTCATCGGGCATTGTTGTTCTATTGACGACAAAGGATGACACACGACGACCATGGTGATGATGGTCCCTTTTCAATAGTTTCAGAGTGGTCGAGTCAGCTGTCTTCAGAGTGACAGCTCAAATCCAAAGTGGTTGAGTCAGCTCTCCTTTGAGTGGCAGCTTCTGGCTCTGGGATCTCAGCAGAAACTCCTTTGTTCCCATCTTCCGGGCCTTGCCAGCAGATAAGAGGGAGCAGGGATGCCCATCTGCATCCTGTTTTTCACAGAACACGATGGTATCGTTCCCTAATTTTCCCACAACTAGCTGGAGCTGTTTAGTCACAGGCCAGATCTTCCGCCAGTAAACACTCCTGAGCATTCTCATCCGCTCTTCTACAGAGCAAGCAGCTCTGGGGGAAGGGGCTTTCAAATGTTCCCAAAGCGATATCGATTGTCACACGTTAGCACCCATTAGTTGCCTCCTCAACAAATCATTCAAAGTCTTATCACAAGAAATACCTCAGGAAACAAGCTTTGAGCCAAAAAACAAAGAAGGATTCTCACACTGCTCTTAATTTTATAGTTTAAAATAATTTTTTTTTATATGTATTGTGAGGCATTACAGTAAATACAGGTTTTTCTAGCGCGTGATTTCTAATCAGAAATTCAATTATTTCGTAGAAGGCTCCTGCCGTAATAGACCATGTTAAAGCAATTCTCATTAAATTTTGTGGGGAAAAAAACACCACATGGAATTCCATTTCAGTAGTATTTAGACATCAATGAAGTTTCTATATTTTAATTTCTCATTGATAAATATGCTGTCCTTGATGGTTTGTCTGAGATGTTTACTGTTTTGCAATTGGAGAGGAATCCAACAGTAGGCTAATCTAGCATTTGTTAATCATGCATATTTTACTGATGAAAGTTTTGTCCTAATTATACCTGAACAAAAGTCTCAAGATGTGTTTTATACAGAGCAGATAAGTCAAGAACATTATCATGTGATGAACATAACCTAAACACATTGTGAATTTTAAGTCAAATGTTTGGTTTTGGCCTTCTTGATACATTTGCAAATAAAATTTAGAATTCCTAATATATAGCTGGAAAAGCAGCTTTTGGTTGTTGCTGTTGTTTTTAAAAAGACCTTTTTAATTGTTTGAGCAGTTCAATTAAACATTATTAGTTGTACGAAATATATTCTTATACAAATTCTTGTTCACGGCCCCAACAAACAGGGGTAGCAATTTTTCTAGGTCTTATAGAAACATAAATGTATATACCTTATAAACAAATGGGATCTACTGATGTTAACTTGCTTATAAGTGCATTTTTTATAAGCATGTTAAAACTCTACATAAATTTTAAAACTGATGAGAAGGCTGAAGTGAAGAAAAGACTATCAAAGTTTAAGTCTGAAAGTGTAGCCTTTATTTCTAGTTTGTTAGATTTATACTACACAAGACCGAAACTATTAGTGCCACATGTGATTAGTTTCCAGTTCTTTTCACCTAGAAATATGGTGACATTTTTTATTTTCTTTAATTATGGCACAATTATTACCAACTCAGAGTATTTCTGTTATAAACTGAGTAATCCCCTTGGCCTTTTCTCTTTAATAATCTTTTCCTTCTCAGTGTGTGCTTTTCAAAGTCTAAGACACCTAGAATTTATAGACATTATTATCTTTGCAAATCTGTGAAGTGAAATACGACATGGAAATACCATCAGCAATATTGGATGTTTATCCACACCCTCCTAAACAATTGGAGCTTATGAATAAAATAATCAGATAAGTGCTATAATTTCAGTGGACAACAGAAATTGAATGTATCAATGCAGTAAGCCATCCAAAGATGTCCATCTTATCTCATTTAATTCATGTCTCTGGCCTATGCATTTCTGCAGTACTGTAAGCTTTCGAGCCATGTAGGTGTACATTATATGTACAATTAAATGATTTGGGTAAAGTTATAACTATAAATATTGGTAAATATAGAGCTTTTATTGTAAATATAAATACAGTTGTTAAATTTTGACTTCAGAGGCAGAAACACTTGAAGTTTCACCTTTCAGTATGCTTTTGTATTATGTTTCCATTGCAGGCAAAAGTGTAATAGGCTAATTAATAATTCATAAAATACCTTACTCATTAAAGGGATTTGCTTCCACGTAGGGATGTTTTAAATAATACCAGGCATCCTGGTACTGATTTCTGAGACAATGCAAAAGCTACTGTATCAGATTGTTTTTACATCTCCTTGGAGGGACTGTGAAAGGGTATACTGCACCAGAAGGGCTTTTAATGAGATGTGTCCCAGAAGGGAAGTAGGTAAGCAAGATGGTTTCATTTCTTGTCACAGAATGCTGTGATTTGAGCCCAACATTAAGAAAACAGACAGGCCTGTTGCAGTCAAATAGACAGTAGAATATCATCAGTTTGAGTTAAATGGTCTGTGTATGACAAAGGCTTTATTTTGTCACTGGTGTTTGAACTGCTGTTCAAACAGTAGAAAATATAATGAGCTGATCTTATATTTAAGGTGCAGTGCTTCCTGAAATGGTATAGGCTTCCTACTTATTAATGATCTGTAGTAGTCCTCCAAGAACATTAGTAACAACGTTTCAGAACTACTGATTACAGAGGGAGATGGTGTGCATACTAGTAGCTTGTCTTTACCCAAGAGAATTTACAACCAGACTGACAAAGGGTGGGGGGGGAGGAAAATGAAAAAGGACAAGGGGAAAAAAAACAACGGGATTTGAGTAGAATGGTGAAGATGCTCTTGAATTAAATCAAACCAATAACTGCAATAGAAGAAGAGAGCAAGAAAAGAAAAGAAGTGTGTTAAAGCACCTCTCACTTAACGGATAACATTAACAGGCTTGTAAATGTGAGAAGTGGGAAGCTGGTAGATACTGTTGTGTTACAGTCTGCTCAGTAAAATAAATCTGAATTGTATCTCCTTACTTTCAGGAATGTGCATGAGCTTTGTCCTTTGCTTGCTTGTTTCATCGTGGTACAGCTTCTTCAATGTAACTTCATTTATTTGTAACCAGAGACTGAGCCAAGACACACCAACCCATTGTCTATATCTTATTAGGAAAATAATGCAGAAATTTCTGTAGCTTTGATTTTAACACTTTTTTCCTAATGAAAAAAAAGTCTTATAAATTAATAATTTTAATTAAAGAAATAAGAATACGGTATCTGAACTGATTTGGCTTGAAATGAAATCTAGATTTTTTTCTAATAAAAACATGTTATCCTTATTTCTTAGAATAAAAATGACTAAGCAACATTTTTAATGCAGTGTTTGAAAAACTATAGCACTAAATTGCAGTGCTGGAAATATTTAAATTGGACATTTAGCTATGAATTTAGTTTATAAATCTGTCTTGTTACAAGATTCTGAATTTTCTCTGTATGAGCAGAGTTACACAAGAAGAAACTTAAATACATTATGGGAGAGGTTAAACATAGTAATAGCAGTGATGCTTAAGACACTTGAGATAATATAATTTATTTTAATTAAGGGCTTGCCTTCAGGTGAGGAAAGGAGGACAGTATCCTTGTGGAACGTTTGCTGTCTGTCATAGTTCTATCAACATTCTCCATCTGAGAGGCTTTAGGAGACACAATATGCAAAGGCGTAATGCACTCAGTGTAAGCAACTCTCAATTGGTTTTGCATACATAAGTAAGACTTCAAGGAGTTGTGGAAGTTTTTGCTGTTGTCTTTGAAACTCAGTGCAGAGTAATTCTACATAAAGTTATGGGGAAAATGACCACTACCATTGAACAATATCTCCAAATCCCTTTTGCTGGATCTTGTACCATCTCCATATGTGCAGAGAGGAAAACTGTCACATAATTGTTATTTCCTAGAGGAAAAAATATTGGAAAAAAGAAAATGCTTTCGGTAGATCAGAAAATATCATGTCTTTCCTGTATGATTAGGAAAGAAAGAATAGATACGTGCTCTGTATAGTTCTCATTCCTATACCTTCTCTTGCTATTCATCTTTGCATTTAACATCAAAGTGTTATTTACATACAGCAGTGGTTTTCCATGGTGACTGAGGTCCTTTCTGTGGTTTTAGACTTTCTGAATTGCAGCAGAAAGCATTTCCTTTAGTACTGTTCTTCTTACTGTTTCACATCTTGTCAGTGCTGGCTGCAGTAATTATTAACTAGGAGAAAGCTGACAGGGAAGCTGTTTAAATTTTTGAATGATACGCTCCAGATCATATTAATTATTCTGAAAATTATTTAATAGCTTAATAAGACAAGGGTTAGATCATAAATGTCCATTTCATTTGTTTGTGTTATTTGAGACTTTTGTAACTGGCTGCTTAATGGCCTGTGTCATGCAGATGTATTATTAGCTCTCATTGGCACATTTTACTACATTGTCATTAATGGCACAGAATGACTTTCCCATCATTTTTCCTTGAAATCCCAGGTAGAGAGCAAGATTGGTGACAGTTTTATCAGTGAGTTGCATTAAGCTGCTGTTTGCTACTCATGAATCAATGTATTTTAATCTCCAACTGGCCCCTGTTCTACATGTGTCAGTGTCATTCCACTGTCTCATTTGCCAAGTGAACAAAAGAGTCCTCATTAAAATAATGCTGTGCTTTTTTCACTGGATTACATGCAGTATGTTTAGTTTGTTCTGATTTTACTGAAAAGTGGCTCTCAAATAGCAACAACAACAAAAAAATCACAGTTAAATAATAACTAAAAAAAAATAAAAATGAGGTTTGAACTGTAAGACCTGTAATGGTTCTTGATTGAAAATTTAACTGGGGAGATTAGAGGCAGACCTGCACGTTATATCACCTTCCCGAAGTATGGTGAGATCACTTCTCTTTTAATCTGCGTTAGGTAATATGGAAAGTAGGGAAGAAAGCAATAGCTTCTTTGTCACTCTGCCCTTGGGTAAGTCTGCACTTGTTCTTTTATAGGTTTATTTCACGTATCTACTAGTTTTAGAGGTATGAATTTTCACTTACTCTCTAAGGAAAGCCATGGTACTTCCACATTTAAGAAACACAGACATCTAAATGAGTGAGCTAAGCATGAGAGATGGCTGTGAAAAGAGCAAAAGCATTGCAAGTGTAGAGCGTATCTGGGGAAACTGGTACATTGCAACATTTAATGGCATACGGATGTAATCTAGAATTGCTAAAAGGAGCAGGAGGTAGAAACATATGTTGTCTTGGTAATTTCAGTATTTTTTTGTTTTATTCTAAAATATTTGTGACTGATATGATGCGTTGTGATGAAGGCTGGCATTTATTCTTTTTTTATCATTTTCTTACAAACTGAAGTTCATTGAAGAAATAAAATGATACTAATAGTAAATGACGCAAATCCTAAAGAAACTATGGAAAATGATAATTTCTTTTGAACAACTGAAAAAATTTAGATGTTTTCTCACTTTCAGAAAACGAAGGACAATAACTATGTCTCCATTTAATTTTTTTAGAGCCTTATCTTCCTATGGCAGGGTCTCCTAAGGGAAGAAAAAATAGTTATTTTCTTACAGTACGCTGTAGCAATGAGCAGGCATGTACAGTTGCATGCTCTTAGAGATGCCTTGCTCTTCAGATGAGACACCAGCTGTATTCCCAAATTAACAGCATCACTGCCAGCCTCTTGCCTTCTTCACTGCCCCTTTTAAGATCTTTTTGTAGGATTACACCTCTTTAGTGCCCGTATGTTTTCTGAGTTGAATGGAACAATGCACTGAGAGAAAGCAGGTTCTGGGGGAACCTGACATATAGAATAGAGACTGTTGTGACATACTGGGCATGTGATTATAGAAGTAACATTTAGAGTTTCGAGCTGACCATGTTCTCGTCAGTATCTTATAGTATACTTGTACATGCTATGATGTCGATGTCAGAAAAATTGCAGTATACTGTTAAACAGGCTATCAGATAAATGTAGGATTTTTTTAATCTTTGTAAATATTCAGCAGTCTATGCTTTTTCTGGTGTCTGTCAAGCTATTAATTATGTGCAGCGTAATATCTGATATGCACAAGTAAATTGCACAGCAAAGTGAAACACAGGGCACTGCAATAACTGGATGGTGAAATTAAGTTATTAAACTTAGATTTTTCGGATGCCCACTCAATTCTTTACATTTCAACACTCATGGTGTCGTGATTACTGTTATAAGCATCTCTCTCATTTCTTTTTTCAGTAAGGCTAGAGAATAAAGCAGAAACAGGTTTATAAGTAAAGAGAAGTAATTGATTATTAGAATGCTTCTTTAAAATATGAGGCAAGAAACCAATTATTTCATGCACTGGAATAGCTTGCCTAGAAAGAATATGCAATCTCCATACTTGGAGATTTGCAAAACTTGCTTGGACCAGGCCTTGAGCAACCCAATCACACTTAGAAGCTACCTTCAGCAGACCTTCAGATGTGCCATCTAACTTCTCCACTCATTTGCAGCCTAATATCTACCTTTATATTTTTGAAGAACAATTCTCTGCTTCAGCCTTTGTAAAAGCATCTGAGAAATTGGATTGTCATGTTCAAGCTGTCATTGCACAGATCTCAGTAAAAGAGACAGATGACAAGTAATGTGATCAAAGGAACCTTGTTTTCATGTATATCAATGAGGTACATAAAACGATGCAGGAAAACTTTATGATAAGACTCTAATATGTATATCATAACACTCATTTGTTTTTCCACAGGATGTATACTAGCATATTTTACACATGTGAAAACTAGTATAAACCCACATATTATTTGATTTCTCTCATAAAATATTTACTTTTCTTACCTAAGAGACATCTTCCTGTTCACAGTTCCTTGTAGAATAGACTTCTTTCTTTTTATAGCTGAAAATGTGGTATCCTTCCTAGAGAGAAATAGAGGAAAGTAATAAATGTATTCCTGATTTTATTCAATGCTAATTGGCTTCGAGTTGTATATAAGAATATGAACTATACAAAAAATATTTTTTAAACATGTTGACATATCAGCTGTTAGCTCTGGAGTTTTTTCTGACATGTCAAATCTGCTAATAGTTGTGTCATGTTTTTAAACATCTTTCAGAATCTTCATGTCATTCATTCTGTATTTCGATAACTGTATTCTGTCACGTCAGCCTTCTTGTTGGAAATAATATTCTCTTGGTTAATAGAACAAGAAATTACCCTTGAGATATTTATTTTGCTGTAAATTCTCTTGGTCAGCAATAATATGCTGACATTTCTGCTGAGAGAACTTGATGAAATCTTGTGGTTTTGACCTATCCTTGAGAATACCTCCTGGGAAAACTGCACACCACAGCAGAAAGTTTTGGAGTTCTGGTGTGATGGTGTCATGTTAAATTCATTAATAGAACCTAGAAATTGAGATTTTGTTAGCTTCAGTAGAGGATAAAGTATGAATCTCTGTATTAGACGTGAAAGGATGAGTGGAAAAGGAAGAGAAAATCAAATTCATCTTGCTGGTTTTGTGCCCTTTTGGGGCTTACACTAAGTACAGACAGAGAAGACTAGTGACTTCCTTCTTTGTCCCCCCACTCTGTCTCATTCTAACCTACTTTCACTTATTTGTAATCAGTTTCTGGCTTAAATTTTCAGTATTTATTGTTAGTTTTTCACTTGATTTTCAGTCCTAAGAATCCCAGTAATTGTAGGATTCAAAGTTACAGAGCTCTATGGCTGTGGAGGAGAACACTAATGTGGTTCCAAAATCTCAGGTGCATTTATGTGAGCAAAGTAAGATCTATCAGTCTAAATAACTTGGGTTGTTTTGTTTGTGTTTTTTTTTCTGTGCAGATGATTTACTTTATTCAGAGTTAACGATCAAACATTGGCCAGGTAGATGGCTTGTCCATGAATGACCAAACAGTGGTCAGCACAGGCAGCTGCTCTCGAAAGTTAAGTGATGTATCTCCTTTCCTCCTTCAAACTCAGTATGGCCTTTCAGCGCTCATTGTCTTCTGTACAACAGTTTTTGATGTTTACTTTCTACTCCACTCTGGATGAATGTGGGAAGGGTTTTGTTTGCTCTTTACAGGAACCAAGGCTTCTCATACAAGAATTAGGGTAAGCAGGAACTTGAACCCAGATGAAGTAAGAAGGTTTTTAAAGTGTTGAGATGGGGTTAAAATCCCAAGCCACACCATAACAGTTTTCGGGTTCAGACTCGCGTATGAGAGCTCTGATCCACTACCGAGCTCTATTTCTGGTCTCTTTATACATATAGGCCTGTGATGCATGCCCTCCTTCAGTGTACCAACCACCAAAATGTTTTTCATTACAGATTTTCTAGCACAAAGGCTGGCAATTTCTGAAGTAGTGGTCACATTTAGGGTTATCTTTTTAAAGGGGAATTAACTTTTGCAAGCAGAAGGAAAAAGAGCTGGCTCTCTTTCAGTGACATGGCTGTATCCAGTGCCTTTGTTGAGACTTGTTAGAGAAAGACATAAAAGTTGAGAAAGGCAAGACCTCATCACCTCTCCTGGGTTCTGACACCTAGCAGGTGTGCTGTGAAATAATGTACTGAATATGCTCTCAGTTGTGAATCCTAAAAGGAAAAAAATATTCTTGTTCTTTCTCTTTTTAAAGAAATTTCAATACCATTCCAGTATGGTGTGGAAAAACTTTAACGCATGGATCCAACCTTTTGGCTTGCCTGGGCCTCACTGGGTGAATAAGAATTCCCTTGGGTGTCATAAATGTGTACTTCTCCAAAAGTAATATCTCCTATATATTTCCATGGATGCTACAACCAATACGAAGAGCATAGTAATGCTGTTTGATAGAGCACCCCGATCACCGCTGTTAACCATGCACTTTTTTTTTCCCACTGATAAACAAGAACCTGCATGCCACAGTTGTCAAAATCTGTGCTAAGTGACTTAGTGTCACTATTGCCACTGCTGAAATGTACCATACAACTCCTCATTAGACTCACATCCTCTGTTTTGTCTACATAAACATTAATCAAGCATTGATGAATGCCACTGGGTGCCATTTTTTCCACATGAAGGAATTCAATGATACACCTTTATTTCGTATGCACTTCTACATCATTTACAATTCTGTCAGTGTGCCCCTCTGCTGCCATCTGTCACACAGCAACAAAATGTATTGAAACATTGGTGAGAAGGTTCAGCTTCTCCTGCCATACCACCAACACCCACATCTGATGTAATGGGCCAGCATAATGAAATAGAGGGCATTTACCTTGAAAAATATATGCTATAGTTAATGTATGTGAGTAACAAAACTTTTTTTTGTACATTTTTCATTAAAATATAAATAAAAGAGAATGACAAAACCACAAAATTAGTGGGTTATCTGACCTTGCTCTTGTGAAACTGATGCATCAGACAGGTTTGATGGCAGCAGTTGCAATTCTTAGTGAGCTCTGTAAGTGTTCATCAGAGACTTTTTTTATTACACTTTACTACTCCTGTGTTTCATCCTTGAAAATAGCTGTTCACGAATGTACATACTGCCAAAAAGCAATGACATTGAATAAGGAGTGATTGTGAAGTGAGGGATATGTCTCTCTGGTAAGACAGAGCTTATAAAAATTTGGTGCAGTGATATGATCCAATTTTTTTAGTTGAATGTCTGATTGTAACTCTGTATATTCAATATGAAAATTCCCAGGTAATATATTTATGTTGACTGAAAATAGAACTGCAAATATACCAAGAATCAGGTTTTCTTGAAACATATTCTCAAATTTCTCTATCATAACAGAAGACATGGTTGCATATTTTTGCTGTTCACAGGAATGTGTTTAACCAGCATATCAAAATGCATAAAATTATTTGTCACAACTTCAGTCAGAACTGAACTGTATCCTCCCCAGTTTCAGCTCAGTGTTAACTGCACAGTGATAAATTTGTTGCTGAGTGATGGCTGCAAGTCCGGGGCTGGGTTGGGCCTCTTGGTGGGGAAGAACCACCACCACTGTGATGGCCCAGGGCAGCTGGCAGCTGCATTATGAGCTGGGCCGGGCCACAGGTTGGACATATGCCCCCTTTAGGGTTTTTAAGAAGATTGAAAGTTGATTTAATTACTTTTGCTAAGTTACTTGACATTGTTTATTTTTTCTTCACATCTTCCAGGTTGTATTAATTCCTTTTAATTTAAGTCAGTAAAACTGACAAAGAGGGGCAGATACATCAGTTTAACATTCCTGATCATACAGGAAACTATTTAGGTACCGTGTCCAGTTCACTTTCAGTTTTACCTGTATGTTTTCTATCTGCTCTTTACAATCAGAAAATGTGACAGAGAAAGCCATGAAGCCACAATTTTAGTCCTATCCTCCAATTTTGTCTAGAGCATGGTCACCACTATCAGTTCCTCCCTCTATCTATACTTGTTTGGTAAGGTTGTAGAGTGGAGAAAAATTATAGAATTGTATTCTCATAGAAAAAAATATGGTTAGTGCACAGTGTTATTGAACAGTGAGGTAGAGCCTTTTGGAGGTTACAGGAAAGACGTGAAATGTTTGATTCCTTCTCCCCTGTTAAGCTCTCCACGTATGTGGAGTATAGAAATGAACGTATTTATACAAAAGCACCTGTCCAGACAGTAAAGTATACAAATGAGATCAAGGAATGAGAGGACTTTAAATGACAGTACTGGTTGCCAAACTTTCTGAATTTCATTCAGGTCAGAGAAATTACTGTTTGATTTGGCTTTATTGCATTTAGCTTTGTTTTGATTCCTTATTTTTAATGTGCTTAATCATGTTGTATCTTGAAATAATGATTCTGCATCTATGGTATGGTTCATTTATGTCCTATTAGCAAGAAAAAGCATGCATTATGAAGGAACATCTCCCTGGAGGTGTAAGTATTCATAATTGGATATAAATTCCCTTTCTGAACTGTAGGCTGCTGGCCGCTGCTCTTTTGTTTGATAGAGCATGGTCTGATAAATTGGCTACATATGTGAATCTCTGTTTAAATATAAACGTTAGCCTATGAATAGCAAACTGTGTGTGAAAATCTGTACGCAGACACTATTTTGTCCTGTGGCAGACTATCTAGGAAACTAATTTATTTCTGTGGTTGAGGGGGGACGTATTCATGAATATGATAAAATGTGTTGGGAATTGAGAAATTCTCAAAGGAAAAACTCAGGCAGACATAGCTGATCTGCCATCATTAATTAGACCAAGCAAGACTTCAGCAGTACTTCTGATGCCTTTGTTACACAAAGCTTTTGGTTACGCAGTTTTCTTTGCCTTTGTAGCAGTTGATAACATTCCCAAGGAATTGTTGTTATACTTCTTGTTTGTTTGTTTTGTTATGGCTGAACCTTTTAGCATTGAGTATAATTAGAATTATTATTTGACAAAGATCATTCTTCTTTTGGTTTTAGAACATCTTTGGAGCAACTTGCCAAGAAGTTTGTTGGAACTGGGGAGAAGTTCAATAAAAGGAGGGGGGAAAGAAAAACTGTTTGGCAAATATTTCTTTAAAGATGTCTTTTTCATCTGTTTTTTTTTTTTTTTTTCTGTCCTTCATGATGTGACACTTAGTGCCAGGGGGCTGCTTGTCATCTTCATGTAGAGGTTTGGTTTTTGTTTTTGTTTTTTTTTGAGAGCTGAGTTTGACATCATTTTGTTTAGAGAAGGTGCTGCGAGACAGCATTGGACATAGTTATGCTTGTTGCTATACCTTTAATGAAGAAAGGTTAAATAATTACTTGCTGAATAAATATTTTACTCAAACCCAGAATGCCTATCTTTATCCTCTCAGGCATGCTGTGACTAAGTCAATTTTAAAGGTTTGGAATTGAGTACTGAGGTACTGTGATGAGACATAAATGTAGATGTTATACTTCTATAACTTCTCAGAAATGTTTAGATCTTTGGCTTACTAATTTACCTCATCTTTTTTCAGAGTTGATGTATTTATTTTTGAGAGTTTGTGGAAATTGATAGATCCTTCCTTGTAATACAGAAAAATAAGGATTTCCTGATTTAATATAGCTGCTTGTTTCAGTTTGCAAGGCTTGCTTCCTAACATTGCATAAGACTAAGGACAGAGTTGCAGTTTCTGCTAAGTTTAACATGATAATCATTTTTACTGTAGTGACCCATGAATGACATTAGAAGTCATTTATTTCTCAGATGTGCAAGTACTACCTTTGTTTTTTGCCTTGGGAAATCTTCCAACTAAGTTTTTTTGTTTTTTTTTTTTTAAAGTGTCTTCTCACTGTTGCTAGGGTAATTTTATATAAGTTCCAGACTAGAAAAGAGGCTAGTACCAATTGTGCCTCACATATTAAAGGTGTCAGGTCTTATGACTTGAATTGTTAGGTAACATTGGCATATGCTGACATTTTGTATGTATACCTTATCCCTCTTAAGCTGGATTTGACCAAAGCATACAGGGCATCTTGCTTACACTTCTGCTTCCCATTCCAGCATGAGCAGTGCCTGTACACAACCTAGAACAGTCTAGAACTGTGCAGAAATATTCATTTCATGCAGCTGTAGGATGATACACTAAAGAAAAGTGTCTTCTCTGCAGAGAAACTGTTGTTGGCTGCAATCAGAGCTGAAGCTCTGAGCAAGAAGCATGGGATCACCGCAGTGCAAATCCATTACTGCAGTTCCGACCATCTTCTGGATGCCCTACTTCCCCTGTCTAGTCAGAGTGGGGTTTAACCATGTGAGAATAGCCTAGGGAAGGTGAATATGGACAGGGGAGGTATTTAGAGGCAGTGTAGGTGAAAGGAGAGTAGATGCACTCCATACGTGTGTTAGTAAATCTTATAAGAAAGGATTCAGTGCTACCTTCTTAAAGGTATTTCAGCATACATTGAGTCATAACAAAAAACTTTAGATTTAGCGTCCCTCTCTGTTATCAGAGGAAAAAGTTAAAATGCATTTTAGTAGTCATTTTCTGTCTCCTCTATTTTTTACTGGAGAAATAATGTTACCTATCAAGAATCCTCTCTTTAACAGTTGTTCTCATTGTATCCGATAAATATCACAAAGAGTAGAAATGATTTGTTTTGCATATTGTAGGCTGTTAACATCTTCTGCTTGTCAAATTTGACAATACTACAGACAGAGCTGTCACTCAGTATTATTAATTTATCTTTCAGCAAAACAAAGGTACACGCTGTATTCAGTGTAAAGCCAAAGTGACAGAGTCCTTTATGCATATATCCTATTATGATAAATGTATCCCTGTCACTTTGAAATCAGCAGTGCTCTTTGGCATTATTTTACAGGTTCTAGAGGAGGTTAAAGGAAAAAGTAAGAAGGGAGAATTCATTGACTTTCCTGGCATATATGTGTATCTATACTGATTTTAACCTTGCTGTGAAAGGTCAAGCATAAAATTATTTCTGTAGAGCAGCTGTCTTCGGAGGTTGAAATTAACATAGATGGAGTGTACCATAGGAACAAAAGTTCATTTTATCCTAATTGGATTAAGATAAGTCTCATGCGTACTGTGAGGGTGAGGTTTCACTGGAGTACAAACTTCAGGATTGACAGAAAGGGATTAATTTATGTGCCTCTTGTCAGGTTGTTGACTAATAATGTATTGATCGTATCTGGAAGACATGCAGAGTGTCTGTCAGAAGCGAAGACACTCTGGAATTGAAAATTACTAGCATATCTGACATGATCAAAGCTAGATTAATAGAAATAAGCAGCAATAAGTAGGCTGCAGCATATATCAGATGCAGAGTTTTATGTCGCGTGTCCTGGAGCAGACTTCATAACCAAGCATAATACTCAGCCTCAGCAATGAGAGACTGATTTGTGTAGTGCCTGGACTTTTTCCTGCTTTTCTTTTATGTGTTTCTGCAGACATATTGAACTACTACAGTTTAATCCCAGAAGAGCCTGCAGGTGGTATTGTCCTTGTGTTGAGGAGTTATTAAATTCTTAAGGTCACCATAAAAAAAGGTTCCATTAAATTAAGTTAATAAAAACATTGGGTTAAGAGTGCAGATGTCAAAGCCTTGGGAATTGGACTGTCTCTCATGACATGAAGGTAAAAGAATATCTTACAACTCATCACGGTATGAAGATGTTAGCAATGCTGCTTCTGTGAAGTTGTGGCTTGGATGCGATAGAGACACTGGTGCTTTGCAGAAGGGTATGTCCTGTTCAGATACTTTTGGTATGGATGGGTTCCAGCAGCTTTCATTGAGAAAATCTTTACACTTTCTACAAAGAAATATGAACTCTTCTGTTGTTGTCTTCACATATATATGCTCAGAGAAACACAATGATAAATAGGCATACATAGAAATATAGATTAGATATATAGATCCATGGTGGTCTGTTGCTAACCCCTGTTATGTATTTAATAAGGAGAGCTGATCCTGCTGTTTTTTCAGTGCTACTATCTCGCTGAAAATTCTTAAAGCAATGAAGCTTTTGAAGAATGGAATTTAAAATAATTTGAAGCCAATTTATTTAATGGAGTCTATGATGAGGTCTCTGATGGGGGAAAAAAGTCATAAATCTAAGCTCTCCTTTTTTTTTTTTAAATTTGTTATAACTGATGGTTTTTTTCTTTAGTGTGAGATTCTAGCTGCACAGAGGTGAACAGCAAATCCTTCATTTACTTTGGTACAACTCAGATTTCGCACTGTCTGTGAGCTCAGGAACGTGCAAATGGTTTTGCTGAAAAATTTCCTGAAATGAATAGTTGATGTTATTTTCAATTCCATTATTAAGATCTGACCAATTTAAAACTTTGTTTGCTGTATTTAATGGACAGAAAATTAAGTGAAAGGGCAATGTTATGTTAGGGCTTAATTTTTAAGAAATCTCTCTAAGACTTAAGTTTTGGATGACAAGATATATAATGCATTATGTATTTCGTTAAATAAAACTATCGGTTTGTTGTGTGTGCTGGATGTGAGTTGCTTAGAGTAGTTTTCAATCATGAACTATTTCCCTAAAAAACATGACAGATTTCCACTTCTTTGCGGTGTACTTTTTGTTTTTTTAATTGAAGCATTTTAATATATATGCATAGTTCTTATTTTAAAGGTCTAGTTTGTAAATTATAGTTAAAAACCCAACTACTCAAAATGAATTACAGGTAGAGTTCAACTTAATCAGACAGAGTTGATGGGACAGTCCTGGTGAGTGACTGCTAACCTCAGAAGAATTTCCATAATTTTTTCATATACATTTTTAAAAGGATGATTTTTCACCTGGTGTCTGCTCCTCTGTGGAAATGTGCCAGTTTAAGGCTTTGTCCTTAAGTATGACTTCATGTTAACTCACACTGCTGGAGACTGAAATAACTTTGACATTCTTTCCACATTTCCAGCCACAGACTCATATCTCAGAAGCCCCTGCAAGTTGATGAATTCTCTTACTGCATTCAGATAGCAAAAGTAGCAATCGTTAAAGAGAACATATGGCAGGTGCCTTAAAACTCTAGGGTGACACTAGAACATATGACTTCAGATCATTATAAGTATTTTCTAGGTTTTTAATTTCTCCAGTTATTAAAATTCCCCCAAAATTGTGAAAATTATGAGCAATTCAATAATATATTCAAAATACATGCATTAGAATATTACACATAATAAAGGAATATGTATTTGTAAAATCTTGACATAAGTCACTTTTATCTGTGTTGTTGAAGGGATTTATGTATTTTCCTTTTATTTTTTCAGATTTTACATTTTTTCAGTTAAAATTATACATTTAAGCATCCAGGTAAAATGTAAATAAAATTAATTAAACCACAGCTGTCACTGGAAATGAGAGTTACATGCAGTAAGTGACAGAGTATAGCTATGGAAGTTACGTGAGTAGTTGACATTAATGAGAATTCCGTCTGTGGTCAATAGGAAGCCTGAAAAAATTCTGTTGAAATAATCTAAAAATGATCTTCAAGATTGGAGAGGTAGGAACATGTCTAATAATGCAGAGTTTCAACAGATTGGGCTGAAATATAAAGGCTTGGTATTTTTGCATATAAACAGAGGTATTTTTGTGTTTGAAATTAGAGTCTTAAATGCAAACTTCTAAATGCTTAGTGGTGTTAGAGGTTACAGAATACCCTTGAGGAAACAGTTATTTTAAAAATACAATCTGAAATGCGTGGCAGCATAACCATTGCAAATTACCTTCAAGAAGGGTTTAGTTATTATGTTTCTAATCAATCCTGGCTGAACAGAAATTAAGGGAATAGTACAAACAAGAAAAAACACAGTTCTTTCTTAAAGGAAAGAAGAGAGAATTACAAATAACTGAACATTTAAGAGGTTTACTAAGAAATATCCTTTGAGGGAGTTGAGAGGGAAGGAGGGGGAAGTGATTACGAGCCATATTATATTATAGCTAAAAAGACATCTAGCTCTTCAATTGACAGAAAACTGAAAAACACATTATGAAGTTAAATGTTCCATCTAGAATGACTGCACATGTAGCCCAGCTAGTGCTTGCTGGGCACCTAGAAATTGAGAAGACAGTAATTAGTTAGGGAAAAAATGGCTTAAGAATCATCTCATCTATGTAAAATTGTGTGATTATGGTTTTCAGGTTAGTACCAAGGGGCCGTAAGCCTGAGAATGTAAGCTCACTATCTGGTTTACTATGTAATTTTTGGAGGTGTGAAGGCATTTTCAATCATGCTTTATCTTTACACTCTACAAGATCTTTTTCCATTGGTGGAGAAAATCTCTTGGGAAAGGATCCAAAGGAGTAGGCATCAAAACTAATCCTTGGACACCCCTGAGGAGTAGTGGTGTTCTGTCCTTCTTTCATGTTCTCTGCTTTTCTTGCTGTCATGGTATTGCTCCCCGTTTGGAGTCCAGTTTTATCCTTCTTTTGTTAACGGAGAGCAGCAGACCTTTAACTGATCTTTCACCACATTCTGAAATAGAGAGGGGGTTTGGAATATCAGCAATACAAAATCAGCCTCCTGTAAGATATTGCCTGAGTCACAGTGTGAAATACACACCATATCTGTGGAAAATAATGTATGGAATTGTATAATTCATAGACTGCATTGGAAAGAGGGTGCAGTCAGACACAAAAGAAGGCTGCAGGGTAGCCACTTCCTGGAGCACAAGCACTTCTTTTGGTAAAGTTGTGGCTCTCTCCATAAATGCCATGTTGGACGAGCAGCAGGTTTCAGACCCGTGGATGCATAGCTCAGTCCTGCATTATTTGCCTGGGATAAAGATGGGTACTAACAGTGTGGTTATGTTGCCTGATCTGCACCTAGTTTTCCTGGTTTCCAGGTAATGTTACTGCAATTACATCTTTCACAAACTCTTGTGAGGTTATTCTCTGTTTTCTTTTATTAGAAATGGTGATTATTCAGAGAAGAACGCTAAGTGATAGCATGTTAAACCTTTAATTATGCTTTAAAACTTCTTTACTAGATCATTCAATCAGGTTTACCCATAGTAAAACACCTATTTTCTTTGTTTAGTAGCTGGACAAAATGTATCATCCGACAGCAGCTTGTGGGTATGGAATTGCTATCAAACAAGTATGGAGCTGTCCTGAGGAGGAGAGGAAGGGGGGAAAAAAAGACAAAGAAAGGACGTCCATATGTAGTACTGCCTTTTATATATTAGTTTACTTAATGTGCAGGAGATGCTTACTTCTTCCTTTTGCATCCTATCCTCATTTCTCTTGCATGGCACATTTACCATATCTGTTTCCATTCAAGAAAGAAGCTCTCTAGCTGATGGGATTGCACATATGCCACATGAATGACGTTTTTCAGACAGTTACTGGGAGACGATTACATGGATCTGAGGGTTACAGGTAGAAAGATTCAGTGATACTTTATTATGTTTTATGTGTTTCATATTTATGAAAATAACATTGAGGAACTTAGTATAGCTTCTGTTAAGTCAGACATTCAGAACAAGTCAAGGAAAAGGTTCATGATGCAGTAAAAAATTCTTAGATTATTTTAGCTAAAAAAAGGAGCAGAAAAAGAAGCTGCAGAATACTTCAACTCCAATCTCATTTCCATGAGCAAAACAAGGAAAAATGTTAAATGTATTTTTGCAAGTGTTCTGCAGCTATGTTTCTACAAACAAAAAATGGTTTCCTTATAAGAAGTATTCTTATGCCATGCATAGTTCAGCAGAAACTAACATTAAAACAGGGATTAATATTGTATAGTGTGGGAGAAAACCATTGTGAAATTTGAATACCTGTTGATTATATATGACTGAACTTCCACAGCTAGTAACACTGCTTTTCTGCAGGTATCTTTAGACTGCTGTTTTGTCTAGAGGGAAAAAGTCAGATGAGAAATCTGCCAGTAGGCGTTCTGAGAAAAACCTTGGAAAAGACTGTGAGAATATCATTACAATGAATATCAACATAATATAAACAATTAACAGTGATCAGTTGGTGCTTCTGAAATTGCTCAGAGTAAAAGCAGTACCTTGCCATGTTCCTCTGGAAGCGCTACTTAGACCTGCAGGGGGCAGGGGAGATTCTGCTGTTTAGAGCCATACTCTGGGAGCACAAGACCTGTAACTTCAGATGTTGTTGCTACTTATTTGGTCCATGTGTTCCTCTACCTGGGAGTGAGAGGGTGCCATGAACAGTAGTGTTGGTTCTTTGTTTAGAAGGAGGTTTAAAAAAAATTTAAAAAGGAAAGGGATTGTGATCCACCTCAGACCTTTGCACAAGTGATTGTTGTTTGTTTGCATCCCCTTCAGTGCCAATCAGCTACAGCTATGTGGTATTGTATTTAATGCTTTAGGGAAG
This sequence comes from Lagopus leucura, assembly GCF_019238085.1. Taxonomy (NCBI): domain Eukaryota; kingdom Metazoa; phylum Chordata; class Aves; order Galliformes; family Phasianidae; genus Lagopus; species Lagopus leucura. The sequence continues at coordinate 10,204,197 of NW_024962266.1, forward strand.
GTTTTGGCTTTCTCTTTCTATAATTCCGCAGCTGCATTTTGCATTGGCTGGTGCAGTGGTCACTATGAGTGGCAAAGCCACAATTTGTATGTTTTGTGTTTTGAATTAAAATTTAATTAATTTTATTAAAATTTATTAATATATATATGGTATTATTATATATAATATAATATATATTAATTATATTTATTAATTATATAAATATATATATTAATATATATTTATTAATTTAATTAAAACTTTAAAGGACATTTGAGTAAATAAAATAATGGTGGTAAGACTACTGCCAAGTAGCTGAAATATTCTTCTGAGGGATTTTTAATGCCTTCTTTAGCAGCACTAAATCTTTAGTCTTTCACGTATACCTTCCAGTTATCCCAAATTCATATGCAGTATGCTTTTGTGCTGTTCCTAAGTGGTAAAGAAACTTGTGTACTGTTGCCACATGCTCTGTAATTAATTTTATTACGTGAATTATGTCTTAATGCTGTGGTAACTTTTTATCTGATAAGCTTTACGTTTACTCTAGCTCATTTCTTTTTACTCAGACAAGGTACTGCTTTGTTTATCATCATTAGTTACATTTATCTGAAAAAATCAGTTCTTTCAAACATGAATTGTGTTTCACATCTCTATAAACCTTGAAGAAAGGATTGCAATCAGTTTCCTAGCAGTGTTTCTGTCATATTCACTGAATTCCCTAAATTACTTCTGTGTATCAATGGTACTAAAAAAAAAAAAAAAAAAAAAAAAAGTAAGTTTCTTAGTGGCATAAAATTTTGAATAATGTATTACATCACATACTTGCCTTTGCAAACTTAAATAAATCTTCAGCATCTATACTAGGTTTTGCAAGTCATTTAAACAGATCAGAATTCAAAACTCTCCATGCGGCATCCTGCTTTCCCATTTTTAGGAGGTTTGTAGAATATCATGTGGCAGAATTTAACTGTATCTCAAAATAGCAATAAGGAAAGGTCTGTTACTGATAACAGTTTTGAGCAGGATTCCACTTAAAATCCTTCACTGGATAAGTGATTTCTTGGTATCTGTTTACTTTACTATAAAAAGCTTTACACTGACTCTTCCTTATTTTCTGATCAGAGAATGGTGAGCATACACAGTTGACAGTAAGAGACATACCTTGGTTATATTTGCAAGTATATATTTGTGGCCAAAGAACTAGCCAAAGTGAAGTGATCTTTGAATGTGCCATGACAGAACCTTGCTCACCCAATACAAGACTCTAGTGAGTCAGGGGGTTCTCATGGCATTATTCATCTTGACTATACCTTCCAGATCTCCAGTAAATGTCTTACTAAATAGTTTTAATAGTAACCAAAAAAAAAGTGATGGAAGTGTTAATACAATTAAACCAGTATTCCAGAGCAGCAGATGACCAGTCCTTGGCTGGTTATAATGTATCAAGACATCTTTCATGGGCTTGAATTTTGCAGCAGGTTTTTGGTGGTATGTTTAGAACTTCTCAGACTGATGTCATCACTGCTTTTTGCCAGTTCCTTGCTTTTATTTGATGCTAACGAATCTTTAGTACCCAAACAAGAGATGTGAGTGTTTTAAAAAATAATAAAATAAAAATAAAAATTTGCCAAATATGCAAGTAAAAAAGGCAGACCTTGCCAGAGAGATCTTTAAGACAAGGAGTAGGATTAATGAAATAATAAATAAATAGGATAAAGAGGATAAAAAGGATAAAAACATGAAATTAGGGATTGTGAAAAGCTCTTGTGATTACTGAATAATTCAGTTAAGTTTCTGTTTTCTCCTACAATCCATTTTTGACTGATACACACTAGGAAGACAATGAGGAGAAACAAGGTCCTCTGAATTATGTAAAAAGAGAATTTTGAGAGGGAAAAATGTCATTAAATGTAACATCAGCATACAAACAAAATCAAAACAGGAAATTTTCAAAATCTCCTTCTGTGTCTTCAAGGTTTTTTAGGAAAAGATTTTCTGTTCTAATGTTCCCCTGAGAGCTGATAGCCTTGAAGAAAGTAGCAAATGCCAGAGGTGTCACCAGCAGCTAGCAAGGCTGTCAGATACACTTTTATCACGTGCCCGCCTGAAAAATGTCTGATCTGATGCATCCCCTGGCAGTACTGAATGTCTGGGCTTTTCCCACTCTGTAATTCTGCTTGCTAGTCTTGCTGTACATGCCATTTAACATATGCAGCAAGAATGAAATGGATTATTATTGGAGTGATGAAAGCAGTTGCTTGTTACAGCATGGGAATGGAGTTGATGATTCAGGAGATCCCTTTCATGTGATGTCTTCTCGATGGGTGGGACTTTGGCTTTAGCTTTTGTTCAGAACACTGAATTAACTGCAAAGATTGAACACAGACTGTTTCCATCTGACTTGTTAAATCAGAATCTATGTAAGGACTAACCAACCCAGAAACCACACTGCAGATGGTCGAGACCCAAATCCTTCCTTTCTGTAGTACATTACTCTTGCCTACATGAATAGTGTGACTGTTCCTGTACTTGTCTGTATCTGTCTGCCTTCATTATTTTCTTTATTCTTCAATTTCCCTATGTTTACTTTTTTTCCTTGACCCTGACCAAATAAACTGCAACTCTTTCTTGAACATCAGCTCTTTGGTTCCTGTAATCCTATAAACTGTAAGAGTTGGCCAGCACGTAGGGCAGCCCTGAAAGCTGTATGCCATTCACCTTTATCCCTGGTTAATGAGTCCTTCCCCTCTTGGTGTCAGCAAAGCATGAGTTCGTGTCTCAGATGCTGTCATTTCTGTTTCTCGGCAGAAGGGACTCAACCCTTCCTCTTTTGGACGTGGCCATTTCTTGTGTATCTGCAATAGTTTTCCCTTGATATCTCACATTTAAGCTCCATGCTCTGGATTTAAGTATCTTTCCTGATCTTTGGTAGAGATATTTAGGGAGCCAGAGAACAGAAGGGAAGCTTTTCTTCTGCGTTACAGTTGCAAATGAGCCTCCTTATTCTGAAAGAAATTCATTGAAAGACTTTTGCCAGGCCCATTCTGTTTGACAGTCATTCTGTTCAAAGCAGAGTCTTTGGTCACTTCAGAGAGAAATGCCTATGAAACAGACACAAAAGAATTGAGAATGCTGCTGGTCTTTAAGTGCTCTTCATCTGTTTTTTTCTCTCTAACATTCTATTGTGAGCTTTGATAATTGTTCTCCTTTTCCTTTTGTCTTTGTGCAGTGCTCTTCTGTACTTGCCTTAGGCTCGATTTGGGTTCTGCTTCTGACATCAGAAAGGTTCTTAAATTTTGTCAAATCAGTATTTTACCTTCTGAGTTTCTTTTCAGAATTCTCCTTTTCCAATAGATATATAGAAAGTGCTTCATTGCACTATGATGTTAATCACTTGAACAGCTGCAAGTTATAAGCTCTGTGGTGGTTTGACTATGGTCAGAACCTAAGCCCACTTGCCATCACTTATCAGAGTGAGAGAGATTTGGAAAGGTGAATGTGAGATGAGCTTGTGGGTTAAGGTAAAGACAGGTTCGTCAGCTAGGGGAAAAAACACCATGCAAATGATGTAAAAGCAATCACTCATTACTTTGCACTAGCAGGCACATTGACACTTTGTAAAATACATAAGCACAACAATTACAAGAACAATATTCCCAGATCGAGGTTCACTGACCTCTACGTGTGTATTGTCCATGCATTTATAAAACATCTTTTTTCACTTCAGTAGAATATAGTTTTAATAGTTAATATTTTATCAAGCTCTCTGTGCCATGCTAATCCTGATAAGTCAGCCACTGTTTACTGAAATGTGAATTTATTCCGTTACTCCTATCTGTGTAAATGCTTGATAATGGGGCAGCTAGTCACAGAATCACAGAATCACCCGGGTTGGAAGGGACCCCAAGGATCATGTAGTTCCAACCCCCCTGCCTAGCAGGGCCACCAAACATACACATTCAGATCAGGTTGCCCAGGACCCTGTCCAACCTGGCCTTAAACACGTCCAAGGACGGGGCATCCACAACCTCCCTGGGCAGCCCGTTCCAGGGCCTAACCACTCTCCTAGTAAAGAACTTCCCCCTAACATCCAACCTAAATCTTCCCTCCTTCAACTTAAAACCATTTCCCCTAGTCCTGCTGTTATCAGCCCTTTTGAAGAGTTTACTCCCCTCCTGGGTGTAGGTTCCCTTCAGGTATTGATAGGCTGCATTGAGGTCACACCGCAGCCTTCTCTTCTCCAGGCTGAACAAGCCCAACTCCCTCAGCCTGTCCTCATAGGGGAGGTGCTCCAGCCCCCTGATCATCTTAGTCGCCCTCCTCTGGACCCTTTCCAAAATCTCAATGTCTTTCTTGTACTGAGGGCTCCACACCTGGACACAGTACTCCAGATGGGGCCTCACAAGAGCCGAGTAGAGAGGGACAATCACCTCCCTGTCCCTGCTGGCCACCCCTCTCCTGATGGAGCCCAGGATCCCATTTGCCTTTCGAGCTGCCAGAGCGCACTGCTGGCTCATATTCAGTCTCTCGTCCATCAGGACCCCCAGGTCCTTCTCTGCCGAGCTGCTCTCAAGGACCGCTCCTCCCAGCCTGTACAGGTGCCTGGGGTTCTTCCGGCCCAAATGCAAAACCTTGCACTTTGCCTTGTTGAACCTCATCAGGTTCACCCGAGCCCAGCCCTCCAGCCTGTCGAGGTCCCTCTGAATGGCATCCCTTCCTTCCACTGTATCAACCGCACCACTCAGCTTGGTGTCGTCAGCAAACTTGCTGAGGGTGCACTCAATTCCCTCATTGATGTCATTAATAAAGATGTTAAAGAGCACCGGTCCCAAGACAGACCCTTGGGGGACACCACTTGTTACCGGCCTCCACCTGGACATAGAGCCATTGACCACCACCCTCTGTCTGCGGCCTTTCAACCAATTGCTTATCCATCGGGTCGTCCACCCATCAAATCCACTTCCCTCCAATTTGGAGATGAGGATGTGGTGGGGGACCATGTCAAAGGCCTTGCTCAGGTCCAGGTCAGGCTAGTGCCTGAACATTCAGGGAAACTTCTTTAAATAATAGCCTAGACTGTGTACGAATCAATGCAGAGTGCAGGTGGGATTCCATTCGTCCCCAGAGGTATTGCTTTGTAGTACTTGCCTATTACAAGTCTTCTAGAGGGCTTCAGCACTGTTTACTGCTAAGTTTCATTAACAGGACTGAGGTTTAGCAGGTAATTACTTGCATTTAAATGATATGTAGGGATATAATACAAATAAGGTATTTTAATCCTTTATCTTCCTTTATCTTGTTTTTAATTACTTCAAGTAGTCAATCAAATAGATTTTAAAAAATAGTCTCCTGAAATTGGGCTTATTGTGTTAGATAGCTAACTTTGCTCATTAATATTTGAAAAATTTATCTTAATGACATGGTCATCATTAAACAGTGACTACCCCAGAATTAAATTTGGTGTCTCTGGATTCTTCTACCATATAAGTTGTTCTCTCACTCCTTTAAAATTAATTAATTAATTAATTTAAAAAATCTAATAAATTCCTAGTAGAGAAGATTAGATTCAGCAAGTATTAATGTCTATGCACTTTATTTTGCCTTGAAATATTGTTCAGAACTCTGCCATTTTCAATTAATACAGATTGCCATTAATGTGATAGGAGATCTGTGAAGTTATCTCCCCCCACCTCTCAATAATAACAACAAAAGTCTTTAAGCTGTGTGGTTCTTCAGTTGCAGGGAAGTGAAATAGTAAATCTGGTAGCCAGTAATGCTGGCTTCCGAGGAAAGCTGATTAATTAATGCAGTTTATTGTGTTGGAATAGATAGTAATTTTTATTTTGCTTCACAATACTACTGGAAAATCCCAAAAGCCCTTTGCCAAAACAGGAATGGAACAAGTTAGCAGGTGTTATTAAGAGAACATGACTGTTGCTTTTGCAAAATGCCAGAAGTTGATTGCAGACCAACTAGAGAAGACCTATGAGATTCTTCCAGTGTACACAAAAGGAATGAACCCATAATTAAATTACAGTTAAGCACAGATGGCTATTTTACAGCAGGTGCTCAACTTTGAAAGTGTATTGGTTGGACTATTTTTGTTCCAACATGGTGCTCAGTCCCTGTTGAGCTTCTGGCATCATTCTGTGGATAAAAATATTTCTTCATGTGTGTTGGGTTGTTTAGAGGGTTTTTATTTTGTGTGAGATCTGGGCTTTTGTGTTTGTTTGTTTTTTCTTTTTTTTTTTTTTTCCTGCCAGGAACACAAAGCTATCGGGTTCTGCCATGTTTTAAAGGGCACTTTAGAAAAAAAGCATGAAAGAGAGATCAAACATAATACACAGGAAATTAAATATTAGAATATAGAAAGGATAACTGCATAGCATTTATGAGATATGAATAACTAACAGGTAGAATTAAAACTAGATCTCAGAAAACACAGTTACCCAAGATGAAATAATTGCTGTGCAAATACTCACTAAATTTATCTTTTGTTTGGATACTGGAAAAGATTACACTAGCTTTCCATGCCACTTTAAGGTCAATATTATATGATTTATGTTAGCCATAAATATGATAAACATTTTAAAAACTACGTAGTCCTTGTGTGTGGCCAGTCAGTGCTGTGTGAAAAATGATTCTTAGAAGTACCTCAGTACTTATTAGAATTAGTTGTAATAAACACAATTTACATAAAAATCAAATTTGATTCTATACTTAATTTTAAATGTCATGCAAATCTCTGTCTCAGATATTGATGTGTTGTGCTGTCATCACAAAATGCAAAAGCCAGCACTGCAGTAATCTTGCCCCTTCACAAGTGTTTGCAGTATGGATATAGGTTGAGTGAAGCCTCAGTGAAACTTGTGATTCTATTATTACTGTAACACTGTATATCGAATTTGGTTTTCAAGAGATTGCCAAATAACTCAGGTTAATAGTTCAGCTTGGACACATTGATGGATGTCCAGAGGGTATTTCATTTGCTGTAACTAGTCAGGTCAGCTCGTATAAATAAACCAGCAACAGAGTTGCAGAATTAAAGAATAGTTTTAATAGCGGCTTAGGTAAGCTTTCCATTTCTCTCACTGTTCATCTCATGTTTTTAACGTACACCATTGCCTTCAAGTGCAGAGTTAGTTTCTGCAGCCCTGAGGCTGGAGAAATCTCATGAGGTGTCCATAGAGTGAGAGGAATTTTGATGCCTTTACCAGCTTCTGTGCTGCTGAATGAAAGGAGCTCCTCTCATTTGGACAATAAAACTGCTCCTTCTTATAGCTGGTGAAGTTCTTATTTCTAGATCTTTAAATATGCCTGTGTAGAGAGAGTCTGTCTGAATATCTCATTTCCTAAGATATTCACAAAAGGATGTTTTCTGATAATATCTCCTTTGACTTATTTGCTTAGCTAAGTAATGAAAATGCTTGTACAAGGAATAGCTATTTCTTTTTATAGTGGACAGCTCACCAGCTTTCTAAATGACCAAACTGTCTCTTCCATCAATTATGCAAGATGAGGGAAAACATTCTGCTCTAAATCAGTGTAATAATTGTCAGATTGTATCCTGTTCATCTCTTATGGAATTACTCCTCCTCTTTACCCTGCTGCTCTCGGTCCCATCTCAGTCTATTATTCTCCCTGTTTATCCGCCTTCACATCACTGACATAGAAGTGCGCTCTGCTCCCTAGTGGTGCAGACAGATCCTTCTACTTGTACGGACACATCCATCCGTCTCATCAATCACATGCAATTTCTTTATTGTCTGAGCTTCACCATTCTTGTTCTTATTCTTGCCTTCTCCTCTGCAAGATTTCTCAATCTTGAAAAATCTCTCCCTAGTATACCTGAAATGTGTCTGACTTCATTTCTGGAATATTCTTCATAGACTTGTGTTGCTTTCCTTTTTCTGCTGCTGCAGTTTTCTTGCATATAAACATTAGTATGGACAATTCAGCTCCAGGATAGGTACTGCACATACATGGTAGATGTCTGGTGAGTTTGAAATGGCAGCTACTCATATTTTCAGTTAATTAAGCCTGGCCACTGCTGACATTTTCTCCTCCACAGTGCTTTTCTCCATTTGGTCTCAGGTGTAAGAGAGGAATGGAGTAACACCCAGATACTCTTCTCCTTTTCCTCCGATGCCTAACTTTCCTTTCCAGTGCTCTCTGGCCTCATTTAAGGCCCTACTCTAATCGCAAGTATCAGAGTAAATTCTGAAAGAAGTTTTGAATATTTCTAATTGCTTTTTTTCACTTCAATAAGTTTCTGTAGTGAGTAGTTGTGTTCTTTTAGTTATAACTTGAACAGTTTTCTCTGATCCCCAGTAGCACAAGATGGCATTTTTACTAAAACACGGTATGCTTATGATTTCGTGTAGTAACTTGAAAAGACCTTCCTTTAAAATCTGTAAGGCACTTCTTATTATACAACAACAGAGAAATATCAACTGCATTTTTTATGTATCATCTGTGTTCGGGAAAACATTTTTTCATTCTACACAAACATTTTCTATTTGCTATTTTCAGCATGCCCTTAATAACTTTTTGCTTAATTGAACTGTAATTACTGAGACAATGAGATTGGTGGAGATTTTCTCGTTACACTTGATATATGATGGCTTTGTCTCAACATTAATAATATGAAATTCAGTGCTTATTTTTGCGATTTTAGATGTTTTGTGGGGTTTATTCTGTTAAATTTATGTGAGAAAACTGTAGTGTTTTGAATTGGAATTATACAATGTTTGCTAGTTGTGCATTGTTTCTACCTTTGAGGATTTTAAGTAAAAATTTGCTTGACCTTACTGAGGCAAATATCATAGTTCTATCATAGGTTCAAACAATAAAATGGAAAATGTAATGGTAATGTGGCACAAAAGATATTTATAGCATAATAAAATACAAAACTTTTTTCTCTTTTAAGAGAAATTCACATTCTTTGCTAATATTTAATCAGTCATTCTGATACAATGATTTACTTGACACTACCTCTGAAACATTCCGCTGAGGCTCCGATTCTTAAATTATTTGTCTTTGAACTCACCATGACCTATATTCAGTCTGCTGTGACTGATGAAAATTACTTCTTTACCTTTCACTACTGATGACTAAACCACCAAAAAAAGGAAACTTGCATTGACGCTCTTAATGGTCACATTAAGTTAGTCTTAAAATATTATTGTATGAGAATTTTTTCAGCCTGTGTATGTAATGTTGCTGTCTTGTGAAGAACAGCGGTCACACAGATATACGTGACTTCTGAGTGTTTTTATTTTAGCATAGTCTCCTGTATGTGTTTCAGCCATGGTAACAAGGAGAATAGAGATGCTGGAGTATGAAGAAATGATCTCTGTCTAACAGTGGTCTCTGTGGGAAACTGCCAGGAACAAAGAGAGCAAACCAAGTGTGTCATAACAGCAGCATGATAGACGCAATCCAATTACTGTAATATTATGCAAGAGAAATTGAACTGCTAACACTAATTTGGATTCTTGAACTTTCTAGTTTGTTATTTCCCCTTTGTCATCATGTTTTTTCCCTTTACCTAATGGACATTCTCTCTCTTACTCAGGAGGGCTTTTTTATTTTCTCTACTTGCTTTTGCTGCCAACTGCTGCATTTCATAGCTGGAAGAGAACAGATGTTTGAAAAATAACTGATTTTGGCAAATACTCATTTTGATCATACGTGTATGTATAATTTTTAATTAATTACCATGTTCCTGGGATCTTAGATGGATATCTTCCATGGTTTAAAATAGTAATATCAGAAATGAAAACGCAATGCACATCCCAGGGCTGCTTTCCTCCAATGCTGTTATCTCTGCAGCTTAGTGGTAGTGATGGTGGTAGTATCTGATGAGCTTTTTGGTAAGGGATTGCACTTAGACAGAATGGGTGAAGGAAGCTAAAATGAGAAAGAGAAATCTTATTTTCTTTTTCTATTTGTCGTCTTACTATTTAGAATGTAAAACATCACTGTTTTAGACATTCTCATTCTTGAAGCAGATGTCTTCTTTCCAAGCCTTGGTTCCGCGAACCCTGTGCTTGTTTGCCTCCAAGTCCGCTCAGTTGGATTTAGTCATGCAGTGTGGGTAGGGGAATGTGGAGTCCTGTGTCCTGTACTTACCCTGTAGCATCATGTGGTTCAGCAATGGCAGTTACTATGTCAGAGGGACTTTTCACAAATGCATCTGGTATATGTTAGGGCAGGAGGAACAAGTGTCCAGCAGCCCAGGGAACTGATTCATGTCAGCAGGTGAAGGGCACTTATTCCAGCTGAGTCCTTGCTCACTTGTCAGGAATAGCTATATATTGTAAATTCGTCCTGATTGGAAGGAGACTATAAGTGTCTTCCATCTGAAAAGAAAAAAGTGGATAATTTTTTTATTATGTTTCATTTTAGAGATGATCAGGAGACAGAAGAGGAATAACTTAAAATTAGCCAATGTGTTAAAGATAAAATTTGTTGTGATAGAGTTCTCAATGCAATAACTGTCTGGTGGGTCTGTATGTGCGGGGTTGAAGAGTTAGGGAGCTTCTTAAGCAGGTGGTGCATTCATTTCCTAACTTTGAGAAAGCCCATGGTACGGGCTACTCCTCTAGCTTATCCTCTTTTATTTTACTTTAAATCACTTGACTGTTGATAACTGTGCTTTGGCACTGAGCTGCATTCGCCTATAAAATGCCGTAGCCTAAATTGTTTATTGTCTTTTAAGTCTGTCTTCTTTTGTGTGTGTGTGTTTGCTGACCCTTCTGCTTAGAGAAATATTTCCTGAGTCACTTTTAAAATAACAATGCATGTATCCTCATGTCTTTCAACTGTAAAGCAAAAAGAGTACAAATGTTAAAGTCCAAGAACCTCTCTTTATTGCCTTGTCATGTCTTATCTTTTGGCTGGCATTGCAGCCAAAAGTCAAAAACACTTAGCATATACAAGATCTTGAAACTTCTTGTGTATTAAAATTGTCACATCACTAATGCTTACCTACCAGTAGAATTAATCTCATGAACTTTTTAGATGTAAAAGCATTCTCTGTGTCTCCTTTTCTATACATACACAGTATGAAGGTTTAAAGGTACCCACTGTGGCCTGCAAGCCTGGACATCCAGCATTTCAACATGAACTTCTGGGTCTGCTGCTCTAGAGTGATTTGTCTTAGAAATGTAGAAAGATTTCACTGCATTAACTGCATTAATAAGATGCTCAACAAGCTCTACCTTTGTCGTGAAATTTTAAACTCACTTTATTATATTTTCTTCTTTGCTGTGTTTAATTAAAGTTGTCGTCTTTGTGTGTTTGGCTCCCAAAGGGGGAATTATAACTAGACAAACTATTACTGACAACATTGTCAAAAGAGAGATGTTGGAGATGTTATGTTCATGATAATAATAGAGAAGGGATTCCCAAAGCTTCTAATGTGTATGCCATTCCCATTCAGACTGTGGGGCCTATAGCTCAATACTGCTTTGGGTAAAGAAAAAGACAAGTTAATTTTGTCTCATGTCTTAAAAGCACCAAGCTTTTTCTAGATCAGCTGTACGCAAAACACAGGTGTCTGTAGCCTTCTTTCTTAAGATTGATACTGTGTGCCAGGCAGGTACATCTGCAGCTGCTTCTGCTAACTGCTTGTTACCAGAAGCAATGTATTGGTTTTTTTTGTTTGGTTTTTGTTTTTGTTTTTGTTTTTTTCCTTAAGAGAAGAGAGTAAGATGTGTTCATTGATAAAAGCCTTTCTGTGTAAAGGAAAATAAAATTTTGCTACCTTAATCCTTGGTTATGTCTCAAGCCCAATTATTATAAGTCTAAACTTTGGTGAAGTTTTACTTGTCTACTGGAGGTAGTGATGCTTTGAGGTGTATTTGGGAACTGGATAATCACTGTCTGATTAAGATGCTTGTAGGAAACATTTTTGGTGTAATGAGCTGTTGAGGAGGCAGCAATCTCCAGATGGAATCTGGACGTGTAAGATGTGATTTCAAACGAGAATTGAATATAAGCCAGTGTATTTTCAGTACAGTACCTGATAAGCTATTAAATGACAAATTTGTATATTATCCACTTGTAATGTAATTCAGTTAGTGGCTTGTGTAGCAAAATAAATGTAATACAAGTTGGATTTTTTTTTTCTGTTATGTCTCCAATTGTGTTTTTTTTTTCTTTTAGCATCTGGTGGATATTCTTATTTTCAGTAACATGGAAATAGTAAATCCCTGCAAAGCTGAGGATAGTTCTGCAACCATGTTTAGAAACTGATTTCAAAAGAATGATTAGTTGAGGTGACTGAAATTTCAGAGTGTATCATGGTATATCATGGTTAGATGTCCTAATGTTTTTAGCCAGCATGTATTTACATAAGTGAGTAGCTGGATGAATTAATATTACATGTTTGTCGTGTTCTTCTCTGAAGACATAATGCTGGAAGATGTTCACTAGCAGGTTATTTTTTCTGAGTGGACTAATGTGAAGTTACCTCAAGTAATGCTTTTCTGTGTGAAAATAAGACTACCTTAATCAAGAATTGTCATATATAAGGAAAAATAATACACAGATTGGAGCTAACATATTGGGTTTTCAAATTATTCCTTCTTGATCTAAATGAAATGTCTAAATAAATGCATTAATACTTACTTAGAAGACATTTTTTTGAGCTATATTTCGTTACTTTATATGCAACTGTATAGTAAGCATAGGTTATGGAAAGTGTGATTTTGTAGAGCATAGTTCATAGTTCCTCATAGAATCGCAAGGTTGGAAACAACCTGCAAGATCATCTAATCCAACCATCCTCCCATCACCATTGCTACCACAAGCTACTAAACCATATCTTGTAGCTCCTCATCCAGATGCCTCTTGAACACTGCCACGGATGGCAACTCCACCACCTCCCTGGCAGGCCATTCCAGTGCCTGACCACTCTGTAAGAGAAAAAGTTCTTCCTAATGTCTAATCTAAACCTCCTCTGGTGCAGCTTGCGGCCATTTCCTCGGGTCCTGCTTGTTGCCTGCGAGAAGAGGCCAAATCCCTCCTCATCACAACCTCCCTTCAGGAAGTTGTAGAGTGCGATGAGGTCTCCTCTGAGCCTCCTCTTCTCCGACTAAACAATCCCAGCTCCCTCAGCTGCTCCTCATAAGACCTGTGCTCCAGACCCCTCACCAGTTTCGTTGCCCTTCTCTGGACATGTTCCAGAGCCTCAGTATCTTTTTTTTGCAGTGAGGGACCCAAAGCTGAACACACTAATTGAGGTGCAGTCTCCCCAGTGCTGAGTACAGGGGGATGATCACCTCCCTGCTCCTGCTGGCCACACTATTCCTAATGCAGGCCAGGATGCCATTGGCCCTCTTGGCCACCTGGCCACAGTCTGCTCATGTTCAGCTGAGCATCAACCAGGACCCCCAGGTCCCTTTCCTCTTCACACTCATCCAGCCACTCATCCCCAAGCCTGTAACGCTGCATGGGGCTATTGTGGCCTAAGTGCAGGACCTGGCACTTGGCCTTGTTGAATCTCATCCCATTCACCTCAGCCCAGTGATCCAGCTTATCTAGATCTCTCTGAAGGGCCTCCCTAACCTCCGGCAGATCAACGCTACTTCCCAACTTGGTGTCATCTGTAAACTTATTGAGGGTACGCTCATTCCCTTCATCTAGGTCATCAATAAGGATATTAAACAAGATGGGCCCCAGTACCAACCTCTGGGGGATACCACTTGTAATGGATCGCCAGCTGGACTTAACTCCATTAACCACTACCCATTGGGCATAGTTCTCTAGCCAGTTCCTTGCCCAAAGAAGAGTATACATGTCCAGGCCATAGGCAGCCAGTTTCCTCAGAAGAATACTGTTAGAGACTGTGTCAAAGGCTTTGCAGAAGTCTAAGTAGACTACATCAACAGGCTTTTTGTTGTCTACCAGGCTGGTCACCCAGTCATTGAAGGAGATGAGGTTGATCAAGCACAACCTGCCTTTCAAGAACCTGTGCTGGCTGGGCCTGATCTCCTGCATGTCATGCACATGCCATGGGATCTCACCCAAGATGATTTACTCCATAATTTTTCCTGGTACCGAGGTCAGGCTGACAGGTCCGTAGTTACCTGGATTCTCCTTACAGCCCTTATTGTCGATGGGAGTCACATCGGCAAGTCTCCAATCCTTTGGAACCTCTCCAGATAACCAGAAGCACTGCTAGATGGCTGAAAGCAGCTCACCAAAGCTGCTCAATTTCAGTTTTCTTTAATTCAGTATTTTAAATCATTCTCCTCTTGTGTAGCTTAAGTATCAAACTTAAATTAATACTAGAGGCTTTTAAAATATATCTGCATCAATAGTTGTATTTTAGCAATACTATAATTTGCTTTTAATAATTGTGTTTAGGGATGCATTTGCCTGGACAAAATAGATCCCTGTAATATCCATAGTAAGTTGTTTAATACTTGGACTGATGGTTGAATCACTGATGAGGGGCATAACATGTTCTCCAAGGTAATTGGCTGATGAATCTGCAGTCTAAATTTATACAATTTGATTAGTTCCACTGGCAGATAATTGGTAATTAGATGGTACACAAAATGTCATTTTCTTCTATGCTTCATCTTTCAATCTTATTTTCTAAATACCATTTGTTGGAATATGAAATAACAGGCTAACATGAAAACAGCTTTATATATCCTAGATAATGCCATGGAATAGAGAATTTGGATTGATTGATACAATTTTTTATACTGATGGTTACAATTAATTTATTCCTTTTAAAGAAAATGTGATTTAGGTTTATTTTTCACCATAACATTTTAAAGACAAATCATCTAAATTGCAAACCTTTTATCTTGCAAGAATAAAGCGTGCAGTCATAATGCCTGTGTTGTTTGTCATGTCCAATTTTTTTATTTAGTAAAAGCTGTTATCTTGTAAAGGTTTATGCAATTGATTATCTTGACACGTAAGATCTTACTAAAAGTTTGAGATATCCATTACTGATTATTTAAAGGACAAATGACTGTAAAATTTGCTTATTAGCACAGCAGAGCAGTGGTGCATGTCACATTATTTCTACAGGTTAAGGCAGCAGTTTCATTAATTTGGAGACTAACAGTAACTAAGCAATCCAGGAGTTCTCTTTACGCTGTTTAACAGCTTCATTTCTTACCAAATGCTATCTAAGCTATGTTATTCGTTCAAGGATGAAAAACAAGGTAGGGAAATGTTGCTTACATTAAGGGAGTGTGCAAAACCCTGGACTGTGAACCTGGCTTCAGAAGGGTGTTAGCGAGAAATTCCTTCATAGGAAAATAAATATAAATCACAAAATAAAAAGGGAATTGTGTAATAAGGAAAAGAGTAGAGAGAATAAGTGTATAAAATGTTATGTTATTTGGACTCTGCGCAAATGTAAAAAGTAACAAGTAAATAAAAAGGAAAAAACAAGTTTTATTAAATTGTTGAATTCCCTAGTGCTCTTGGAGGGCATATACTTGACTGGGTTTATTTAAACTCTTTGCTTCCACTTCACTCATAATTAAATAGCAGCAAAAGGAAACAAAGTGTCTGAATCTGCAACTTCTTGCACTACATGCATTCACCCGCGTGCTAACCCTTCATAAATCATTACCCCATGAGGATGGCAGTACTCTGAACCCATTTGGAGCAGACATAAACTGCTTTGTGAAGCTAGTCATTGGAGAAACAGGCTGTGTTAAATGTAGGTAATTCTTCTAGCTTAATTAATGTTTCTAAGTTGCAAGTACTAAGAGCCAAGGAGAAGATCCAGTGAGGATCCATGCTTTTTTATATTGATCTTATTTCAACTCCTTTGTGATGCATTGTTACTGACATGAAGACCACAATCCTTGCTGTGCTGTGGATTTTGCAGGGGCAGATAGGATACAACTCTTACTCCCAGTAATCCTATATAAAGGAAATGGCAAGCTGGGTAAAGTGACAAACAAATCTACAGCCTAACTTAAAGTCATAAATGAGCGCAAAAATAAACCAAAGGCAGATGTTGTTAACTCTGGAATGAATGTGTAAACCTTTAGCATATAGGTTTATGTAAACCTCTGTAGTTTAATGCATAACCTTGATGGATTCTAAGTAGCACTAGTCCCTATTGGGCACTTAGCTAGCCAGAAGATTCCAACCTCAGAATATATTGCCACCTCCTCCTCCTCCACACATCCTCTTTTGCATCATTTCTGGCACACAGCAGACCTCTTGTTGAGTCTTTTTAGTTCACTGATCTGACAAGTGATTCTCTGTGTGCTCACTGACAGAAAGAGAGGGTCGAATGAGTGTCACACAGGGAAGGGAGCAGGAATATGCAGGCAGTAGAAGGGGCTAGAATAAAGGACATGAGACAGCCATTCTAATTGACAGGATTATGTTAGACCAGCACAGTCCTCGTGTCATTGATTTGAGCAGCCTGAGGTGAAGGCATTACTACAGAGCATCTCATGCTGCCATGTGGCCCAAAGCAAAGCTGTTTCACGCAGAATGAAGGAGACCCCTACCGGAATCATTTTGCTTCTCTAGGGAAGGGAAAAGGAGTCAAAAAGTAAACTCTTTTGAGATGTTTGTTTGTTTGTTTAAGGAGAGAAATGCAGAAAGACCTTGACTTGCCGCTTGGTGCTGCCCAATGTCTGATTAATATTAGAAACTGACTCCATTGTATTGTTGTGTACTCTCCTCTGTGCATGAAGGAGCTGCTGTGTTACAGCCTTTAGCACAACCAGGAATAACTGCTATGTGGTTTCCTGTTTTATACCGTCTCCAGCTGTTAGGGGAGTTATAGTGCTTTAGTGTCAGGAAACAGGACATACAGATGTGTGGATGTGACTGTGTTGCCTTTCTGTAGAAGGATACGAAAGTTAGTCAATATCAGGTGTGAATGGTTAGACACAAGAACAGGCTGCCCAGAGAAGCTATGGTTGCCCCCCTTCCTGGAGGTGCTCAGGTCCAGATGTGGTGGGGCCTTGGGAAGCCTGATCTAGTGGCAGATGTCTCTGCATATACTTAGGAGGTTGGAGCTAAATTATCTTTCTACCCCAGCCATTCTATTGTCTAATGAACACTCTACAAATCTTCAGAAAATAGTTGTGTTTTTCTAATAGAAACAGCATTAGTTCTGGTGGTCACGTTCTCCAGCTGCATGAAGTCTGACAGCCTTCTAAGTTTCTCAGTTTGTCTTGCATGAGCTCAGGCTGAAGTGAGCAGTGTCTAAATGCCAGACATATAGCTGGACAACAACTTTGCTAAAATTTCAGTATGTTTCAGTTTGGCTTTTCTTTGTCATCAGACTTGGAAGGTTGCTTGAGTTGTAGTAAATAATGACAAGATGTTGGAGGATGTTTTCAAGTAGTTTCTTGCATGTCTCTTAAATTAGCTTGTACATATGATTACAATGTGTTCATGGTCAATATCCACTTTTATAAGATGCTCAGCAATATAAATATCTATGTATTTGAAATGAGAACCAGGCCTTAAACTGCTTTTGACTTGCTAAAATCAACAAAAGTAATTGATACAATGTGTTTTATTTTGTTAGAGTTTCATGAAAATGATGTGTGCTGCTTGATTCTAATGTCATTTGTTGAACAGTCTAAAAAAATCCGATGGATTAAATAAGTTCTTCAAATAGAAAACTCTAATAGTTTTCTTGGTTAAAGTCAAAATTCTGTTCTGCACAGTATGGAGCACATAGTATTAAAACATAGAGGCGAAGAGCCTGATGATTTTACTTTACTGATTCTGTTGTCATCATGTGTGATGACACAGTCAGAGGGCCAGGGCTAAACCCTTCCCCAGGAAAGGAGCAGCTCCTAAAGGGCTCTCTCCCCCAGCAATTTCCTGGCACTGCCAGCAGCCACTGCTACTTCAGAGCTCACTGTTTCCAATAGTTGAATGAACTAACCTTGATCCTCAGCTGCAAAACAGGTGGATGATGAATTAAAAGAGCCACTGAACAAAGCAGCATAGGAGATGTTGTGTAATGCTCCTTCAGACACTGTCAAGGAACTATGATGAGCTTCTGTACCTGTGTGGAAGGTTCTTGTGGTGAGACGGGTCTGTGGCAAAACAGTAGCAACATGCACACTTCTGATTGGTGAGAATCAGCCCAGCTTCTTTTATCATAAGCTCTTCTCTTGAGTAATCAGTACCTTTAAAAATCTAGCCATCACTGTGCTTGGCTTCATTCAGTACTCCAAATTAAGGCATTTGTTTTTGTTTCAAGCTTAAAATGAAAGTACAGCTGAATGGTATGAGTTCTTGTTTGTGGACTCAAATATGCTGGCTGTGGAGTTGAAGATGGTCTAATTTTGTAAAATGGGATTTTCACTTGAAGGAAAACATAGGGTTTGATATGTTGTTTGAAGAAATAACTGCTTTCATATAGCTCAAGTGTATTATAAATCTTATTTTGTATGTGTCAATATCTTCACTGCAATACATTCCATCTTCAGATTGTCATTGTCTTGCTTTCGGGAATTAAGATTTAAATATTTTGCTATGGTATTCATATGTTTTCAGAAGTTTGTATTAATTCATAGGTGCAAACTTTTCTGCTAATGGCCTGTTAAAAGTAGTTTTATCTATTAAGCTGTTTAAGGGGTGCTGATTAAAATTGCTTGATCCAATCATCATTAGCAAAGGTAATGGGATATTCATTTGATTTTTAATAGTGCATTTGACTTTTGTCTTTAACCGTTACTTTTCCATATAAATTTTGGATTCTAATTGTGTCAAGCCTCTCAAACACATAAATTTACAATTGATTGTTTATTTAAATCCCACAGATGTTTTTTTTTCTTTTCCCGCTTTTGAGACTGTACTTCTTTGGTTTTCATTCCTGTAAGCAATTCCGCCTTTATATATGTGCTTAAATTTCCTGCAGTTCTGCACTTTGTTGTTGCTGAAAGTCTTCTTCAATTACCTTTTTATTGGTATTTGAATGGAAATTAAGATGGACCTAAGGAATTATTCTGTGTTTTTTTATTAGTTGGAAAAGTTTTGATATACGCATAGAATTAAATATAATAAAACTCAACAATTTTCTGCCAAGTCTGATTTTCTATGCAGGAGTTTTATTACGCAGTTAAAATGTTGAATTGCTTGTGTCAGAACAACAGAACTAGCAGATCTCATCCTTTCTTTTGTAATTGAATAATTATAAATGAAGAAAACAAGCAGATCATGTTTGTTTTTTGATGGTTTTCATTTCACCCCCTTTGGATAAACTAGTAATTGAGTGTGTTGAACCCTCTGTACCTTCCAAAGAGACAGTGTTTTAATCAAATCTTTCAAGTTTGAACTCGTGAGTTTCTTGTTCTCGCCAATGTTGCTGAATTTGAGTGTTTTTGAGTGCTACAAAAAAAAAACCTGTAAAAGTACACCAGGTTTCTGGTGTTATTAATATATTTATGTATAAATATATTATATAGAAGTGTGGGAGTTGTATGTACGCTCAGAAGCCAAAAGTTTTTCTATATGCTTACACAGAAACCTAGATAGTCTCTGCTTTGTGCTGTTCTTTGCTTTTTGTTGCTTTGTTAGGATTTTCCACACTTGAGCAGAACTGTACTGTAACAGAATCTTGGAAAGAAGCACTCAGAATTTGCTCAGAGCAATGAACTAACGTATCTGTATTGATCCAAGTGAAAGAAAGTCTCACACGGGGTTGATCTTTTAACACAAATTTAGTCTCTGTCCTCTGACTATGCTGATTTGACTCGGTCATTATCTTAGACTTAAAAGTTTCATATAGCTTAATATGAAATGTTCATTTTGCATACTGTCTGTCATAATTTAAAGATCTGATTGTGCCTGTTCAAAACTTCAGGAAGAACTTCATTTTTACTGAGTTTAATTTTCAGCTTGTTGGTATTTCATTTGCAATCTTTAAGGTCACTTACGGCTGTAAAGTTAACAGTCAGTCTTAGTGATTCACTGATTATTGTTTGATCTGAACCGCAAAAAATAGATGTACAGTAAAGATCTCTAGAATGTCAGCTGTCACTTCTATAATCCATTATGGGTATATCAGAAAATATTGTGTGTGCTGGGGCAAGTCCTTTGTGGTAGATAATACAGATAATAGCTACTATGAATAGCTTACTGAAAGTGCTGAAAGGAAATATTTCAGTATGGTAGGCTGAAGCTGCAATGAGAAGACCATGAAATAATGCAAATGTCGTGTCTAGAGATAAGAACGTTTGTCTCTGAGATAGTATAATTGGTGCATAATTGCTTATATCTGGAACTCTATGAAGCAATACATTGGATCAATATCAAGAAAGTAAATAGAATGCACCTATATGTGTTGTCCAGATGTTTATGATGACTAAATCATCATTACTATCTGTAACACAAAATCTTCTTGCTCTTATTAAGAAAAGCAATATTTTGAGAGAACTTAGATTTCTGTGATTCTCATTTTCATCTGCACATCTCATGGTGAGGGGCACTCGTGTTCAGTAAATAATCCTGGCTATTCAGTGATATGTCTATAATTTCTAGAGTTGAATTAGGATCATTGAAAGACATAACTGGTTTGAATTTGAGAATGTCACAAAATATCCATATGGTGGCTTGACCTCTTTCCAAGTGACCAAGGTCACTGAAAAGATGTTTATTACCACTGTAGCACAATCTGTGTAAAATAAATGGGCCACCTGAAGGCCAGAGACAAAATGCTTATTAACAGAGTCTTGAGAGGTATTTCAAAGCATTGGATGTGCCAGAGATTTTTCCTCTGAGAATGCCTGCAGGATTGATCCCAAGGCTGGAAGTGGATCATTTCAATGTGGAACTGGCTGATCTAGTGCAAGTGCACCAAGAGTGTTCACAGTGACATTAACGGAACAGTTTTGCCTACACTGTAGGCCACAGTTCTGATCTCTATTTGAGATTTAGTCTCCTAAGTATTCACATTTCTGGGCTGGAGAGTTTTATGCATAAATAAAGGGCTGCCCAGAAATTAATGCCTCATATTCTATTAAGTTGGCCTGCGATTTCAGAGGTGGATGTTGGTGGTATGGCAGTAGAGGTTGAACTGTGTCAACAATATTCTGTTATGTGTTGTTGCCATGCAGCAGATGGCAGCAGAGGGGCAGACTGACAGAATGGCCTCTGACATGGAAGTGTTTATGAAGCAAAGGTGTGTCACTGAATTTCACCATACAGAAACGATGATAGCCACTGACATTCATCAATGCCTGCTGAATGTTTCTGGAGACCAAACAGTGGATGAGAACGCAGTCAGGTGGTGGTGATGCATTTCAGCAGTGGTGACAGCAACAGTAGGTCACCTTCTCTGGTGCAGGTAGTTACAAGCCCAACATGCAGGCTCTTGTTCATTGCTGGTGGAAAGGCATAGCTAATGGTGGTGACTATGCTGAAAAATAGCATTTGGTCGCTGAGAATTTGCTTTATCGAACAGTGTTATTTTTCTCTTTTCATCCACTATAGCTTCTGTGGAAATAAATAGGACACATTACTTTCAGAGCAACTTGATATATTTTATAGGATTTCATAGCATTTAAAAGATGTCTGTATACTCATAGTCACTGGCAATTCTCACATCTTTGGGCTTCACAAGCTACTTCTCTAAGCTGTAGTAGAGAATAAATAAGCCAATGTTTGTTGAAAAGGCAATAACTCAGATTTCCTGTGTTGTAGATTGGAATCATGATAATGTGTTTGTATACATATTTATCCAGTGCTTTTATCACCAAGCAATTTTCAGAGGCACAGCCCAGCCTGTGAAAAGTAATTTTGTAAATAGCTGCACTACTTGTCTCAGTCACTGCAATTAGCATCGCTCATACCCATGATTGCACAGGGCAAATAAATAATCCTGGCAAGACTTATATAACTTAAAAGTTTTAGTATCCAGATAAACAAACATCTCTCTATTTTAAGAACAGCTTACAAAAGCTTATGAAATGGCTTAGATGATATAGCATCTGCAAGAACTGGGACAGAAGTGACTCAGGAGATTTCACTTTGATGTTAAAATCTATATCAGATTTTAATTTTTTAGGATAGGAATGTTTCTCTTTAATACAATGCATGCCTTATTGCCTTTTGGTACTCTTAGCCATCCACCTGGCTTCTTTCATTCCTCATGCCTTTGCAGGAGGTGCACTGTTTGTTGTTTCTCGACTCCTGGATTAACCCAAGCCTGTAAAGTAGCCAGATTCCTATGTTTATGGTACTCAGTTTTCAAAGGCAATTCCTTCATATATGAAAGTACTTTCTCAGAAAATAAGAAATAAGAAGCAGTCAAAGCAGTCAATTTGTATTGTTCTCATTGGATCCATGGGTTTAAATATTTTCTTGGCAAGGAAATGAGTAAACAACCCTATATTGAAAATCTCATCCAATCTCTTTTCTACTTCACTGATATCTGAAGCTTAGGAACATCTTTCCTGCTCAATTCCTGTAAGAACATAACTACTCTGTCCTTTTTGCCAGTTGTCCTTATTTACAAAATCTTCTCCAGTGATCATTACAGTCACTTCCTTATCTTTGTAAATGTGCTTCTTTCCAGGGTAAGAGATCTTTTTGTAATCTATATAAACATTGTTCGCACCCCCTCCCCCCTACAATTTTTATTTTATTACCTAATAAATGTATTACTGAATCTCTTGACTTAACTCACTACAGTGTACTTTTGTCTACTTTTCCCAGGGTAAAATGCCAAACGAAACCACACATTATTAATGCACTGCAGAAATAAGCCAAGTTTTGAAAAGCAACCTTTTCTAAGTTGATTTATCTTAAAATGAGCAGAGGAGAAGCAGATGTCTGTGACTTTTGCTCTTCTTTACGGAGACAACTTTATTTTTCATTCAGTTAGAGGTATCCTTTCAGCACAGAACTGGTGTCAAACACAGTCTAATGTTCCACATGACAAAAGTGCAACACAGACCTCATGGAACAAGTGAAAAAATGCAAATTATGCTTGTGTTTTAGAGGGATGGAGAGAAGTAAATGGTGGGAGGGGAGAAGGAGGATGTGTATAATTCTAGTTTGACATCTCAAATCCAGTCCAATTTCTCAACTCTGTTTGCACTCCATGACTTATGATGTGAATCATGGCTGGCTTGATTTAATTTCGCCTCAGAGCCATATGGAAACTTTGCTCTAGCTTGTCCTAAACTCTGGTGGTGTTCTGTGAAGAGGAGGATAAAGAAGGGAGAAAATTGTTTTGACTGGTCAGCAACTGATATATTGTATCCCAGAGAAAGTTATGTATAAAAAAGAAGAAAAAAGTTTGAAATAAATCTGAAATATAGACTAAATACAAGAACCAGTAAGTCATTGTAGTTATATGTTAACAAATTAACATCCTGACATAGAGCCATAGTAAGGAAGCTATTAGAATATTGAAGAAAAATGTCTGTGAAAAGATTTTTTTGACATGTGATTACTGTACTTTCATAATATGTAATTAGGAATTATCTCACTTGAAGTTTTTTTGTATTTTGCTGCTTATGCCTTTGATTTATATTTGTATGCAAAAGTTTGTGTCATTAAGGCAAACGTAATAAGTTTTGGTAGAGCTGAATCCTGGATTCTTCAGATTTCAAGAAAGTTGGTAATTTCAAATTATTTTTCTTAGCCTGTCCTGTCAGAAGTCATATAAAAGGTATGTGATTGCTGTTTCAGTACACACTTCGTATCCAAAGAACCTGCTACTCTAATTGCAATGGCACATGATTCCATACTCACCACTGTAGGATCTGCTATTGCAGCTGCAGCTGGCAAGCACATATGTGGTATATGGGGCTAGCTGGAGAATCTGGTTATAAGTCTTATAATGGGTATATAGTTTACAGTGGTGCATCATATGGTTTGCAGTCACCCTTACTGTTCACTTTCATTGCATTGCGCATTTAGAAGCAATCAAATTTGTGTGAGTGCACAGATGTTACTCAGTAACAGTGTCATGCCTGTATAATTAGGGTTTTTATATATTCTCTTGGAATGCATAGTATGCAAAGGCATGTGATACGGATATCCTCTAGTTTAGATATCCTAGTGAGTGCTTTGCTATTTCAGGTAAGTAATTTTCTTCTTTAATCAGTTGTAAAAGCAAGAAAAGATATGGTAATATTTGCATTTAAAGGGTCACTTTAAACAAATGAGTGCAATTCCTGTGGCATCAACTGCATTTCATCATAATAAGCAAGTGCTGCCCTGAAGTATTTTATTATGTTGGCCCACAACATCAGAGGCAGATGGTGGTGGTATGACAGTAGAGGTTGAACCCTCCCACCAATATTCCATTACATGTTGTTGCTGCGTGACAGATGAGAGCAGGGGGGCAGTCTGACAAAATGGCGTCTGACGTGGAAGTGCGTAGGAAACAAGAATGTGCCACTGAATTCTTCCATGCAGAAAAAATAGCACCCACTGACATTCATTAATGCCTGCTGAACGTTTCTGGAGACCAAAAACTGACAGTGGGTCACCTCCGCTGGTGCAGGTTGTTACAAGTGCAACTCTTGTTCATCATTGCTGAAAATGCATAGCTAATGGTAGTAACTATACTGGAAACTAGTGTTTGGTCACTAAGTATTTGCTCTCTAAAACGGTGATATTATTCTCTTTGTATTCATTGTAGCTTCCATGGAAATAAATAGGAGGCATTACTTTTGGAGCAAATTTATTTCAGAATTTAGACTATCAAACCTGTAATTTAAGTCATTATGGACATCAGATCTTTGTGAAGTGGAGAGTATGATAACATTCTAGGCCAGAATGGAGCTGCGCTTGCTGAAAAATGTTCTCCAGGCTCTTTGAGTCAATTCGCTGTATTACACAGGCAGGAGATCTAATTTTTTTTCCTGAAATGTTTCTGCATACAGATAATATTATTTATATGTATATATGTTTAATGATTCCTTTCCTTTGAACTACTTTAAAATGTGAGGTTTCCTAGTCTTTTTCATGAGTCAAAAGAGTTACTTTAAACAAACTGAGCAGAACCTAAGTACCTTCTCTTTATATTAAAATTAGATGTGGAGTGGCTCCTCGGAGTCTTCTGTTTCTACCTCATTCATTGAGGTATCACTGGGGCAGTGTCCTAGAAAAACAGCGTTTCTGTGTTTTTATCGAAATCAAAATGCAAAATGTATTCACTGAAATTGGAAAAAAAACCCTTAATATTCTGTTCTAAAAGTTCCAACCTCTGTATTTCTTCAGCCAAATGAAACTAGCTCTACATAGGATTTTCTTTCCCCAATACTTTGAGAAACCTGGTTTCAAAAAACCTCTTATTCACTTTGTTCTGATGTAGTGTAAAGCTTTTTAAATCATTTTAAAATAATTGTAATGTGTAGTCAAGTTTTTATTTCCCCATGCTTTCTTTCAAAAATGAGGAGTGTTCTCAGATGCGGTCACAGCCTGAAGTCATATGAAGATTGTAACATGGAAACACAAGGCCCACAACCAGGCTATTGTTTCTCACAGGCATTTTCTGGCTTCCCCACGAGTTATTTGTGTCTCTTTCCTCATTTTATCTTTTGTTTGATGAAAAAAGAAAAAAAGAAAGAAAACGCGAGCAGACCTCCAGTTTGCAAATGTGGTGCATGCATGCATGAGGAGCTCTTGAACAGCAGGAGTGCTGTCTGGTTCTTTTGGAGGAGACCTCTATGTGTATTGTGTTCAGAGGTCTGAACCTGGTTAGAGCCACAATGGCATGAATTTGTAATGAGAAAAATGCAAGGCACATATTTCAATGTCTTCTTCTAGGAAGTGGACCCCCAGATGACGCTCACCTTATACTCTTGCTACGAGTCTATCTTTTCCTTCTTTTATGAAAGTTTAACTTGTGTATCCTCTTGATGAATGAACAAAGTTTCACTGTGAAAGAAGACATTTTGCTAGATCTTAAATGCAGGATGTTCAGCTGAGCAAGACTTTTTTTAATCTGCATGGAGGGGTGAGCTGATGCACGACCTTTTATGTAGAGGTGTTACAGAACAGCCTCCCTGTGGAAACAGTATTGTAGGCAGTAGCTTTAAAATTATAGCAATGAATGTTACCTGCATTTGTTATATTTGCAAGACAGACTGTCAGCCAGCAAAAAGCATGACAAAGCAGCAGCAGCTGTTTGAGTCATTCTGCCGCTTCAACAGTTCAGGCTGCTGGGATAGATTTTCTAGGACAGTTTTCAGAGGGGCACCCCAGGACATTGTCTCTGTAACAGCTTCGCTTCTCATTAATTTAGTGCTTTAGAAGTGAGGAAATGATAGAATTTCTTCCCTCATTCCAGAGTAACCTTCATGTAAATAAGCAAGCTCACAAGCAAGTATTCCTTCTCAGGCATGTCTTTGGTTCAGCAGTGTTCCTTGCATTTATTATGGTGACTGTTGCCCTTACACAGACTGCTGGTAGATCTGTGGCATAGTGGGCTGGGAAGACCATCAGTGCATAAATGTGAAACTGGTGTTCTCAAAACCAAGAGAAAACTTCTGAGAAGATTCTGTTAAAATAAGTAATGTTCTCCTGTCATTGATAAAGTTTCAGTTGAGATCACCAGGAGAACATGGAAACTGGCAAAGACCAGTCCCATGGAGCAAGATAATAGAGTAGAATGTCCATTTTTCCATTGCTAATAGCAGTTTTATACAAAAGTGTTGTGTTCTCTTTGAAACTTTGATCACCAGATTTTTAACAAAGTGTCTTTTACTAGATGGAGGTAGAGGAAAACTGAAGAAAGAAATATTGTATGGGAACAAGTTTCATTTACTTTTTTTTGTCTTTCTATTTTTCATTCTTGTAACTGGTATCTATTGGACTCCAAAGGATG
The DNA here is from genome assembly GCF_019238085.1 of Lagopus leucura. NCBI lineage: Eukaryota > Metazoa > Chordata > Aves > Galliformes > Phasianidae > Lagopus > Lagopus leucura. Next base: position 10,230,994 of record NW_024962266.1, read on the forward strand.
TGGGAAATGGTTCAACTTGAGATAAAAGTGGAATGTCGAGCAGAATAATTACTTAAAGGAGAGTGCTTTGTATTTTATCACTTTAGAGTGAAGTTATAGAAAGAGATGGCTAGTCAAGTTCAGGGGGGGGGGGGGGAAGAGTGGAAGAGAGGGGGTGTGTGTGGAGAATCCATTGAGGGATACAGAAACAAAACCTCTGCCCCAAGACCTCCCTGAGAACTGTGTTGCTAAAAAATAAGAAAGTTCGAGCAAAATATCACTGCATACTTTCCTGTCTGGATAATCTAGCTTTCGGCTACTGTCAGAGAAAAGATACGGGCTATATATAGAGCTTTGTTCTGACCCAGCACAGTTGGTCTTACACTATTATATTTAATTTCATTCCATATGCTGTCAGGAAGATTGTGGGCCTATTCAGAATATTATCTCTGAAGAGCTCTGAAGAGCTCCTCAAAGGAAAATTTTCATGTTTAAGAATTATTATCATATAGGGATAGAATTTTGTCTTAATTTCCAAGTCTTCAAAATGTTACTTGTTGAGAATTTTAATCAGAGTAGCATGTTAATGACTTTTTAAAACTCTTGAATAATTTGTATTTATCTTAATAATGGATTCAAATAGTTAATTACATGGAGGAAGAATTAGATCATTCTGTATATAGGAGTTAGCTTTACAATTCCCTAATCTATTAGTATAGGTGGGATTTGGGATTAGCCCTGTGTCTAAGGCAGTTTATATGAGAAAAATTAGATGGAGAAATATGGTGCGTAATAGAAGTTACTTATTCTGAGGTGGGGGTGAACTGAGTCTGAATTATATTTTACATAGCACACTGTGATGGCATTTGCAAACAGAGTAGTAACTGATTTGCCATATCTTCAGATTTCTTCTTTAATAATAATTGTTCTAATAAGAAAACACCAAAACACCATCACATAAATTTAGAGTTTAGGATTAGTTTTCCATCACTAGGGGCTTTTATGAGCAAGGTGTTCAATCATCTTTAAAAAATGAGTTACGTATTTGTAGTCCTTCGTTGTGATAGATTCTGAGGGTATAGGATTCCTTGAAGTCTGTTCTTGGTAGATTTTCAGTTATTTTCTGCAAGCTTTAATCATACTATAACAATCTGCTAAAGACTAAGCGTTTTCCATCTCTCTGGAAATGTACGGGTTTCCTTTTCAAAAACATTTTAGGCAATTTTCATAAACAAGAGCAAGACAAAAGCAAAGGGATTCAAAAATCAAATTTGATGTACAGTTTGCAGAAGTACAGGTTCCTTGATGAAGGATAATGAAGCTTAGGCTTCTGCCATACATGTAATTTGGTGGACTATTCTATGGATGAGGAACTGGGTGCTAGACTGTACACAGAGAGTAACAGTCAATTGATTGATATCCAAATGGAGGTAAGTGGTGTCTCTCAAGAGTCTGTTCTGTATTTGGACCGATACCCTTTAATATCTTCATCAATGACATTGATAGCTGGATCAAGTGCACCCTCTGCGAGTTTGTGCATGATAACGAGCTTCGTGGTGCAGTCAACATGCCTGAGAGATGAGATGCTATCCAGAAAGACTTGAACATGCTTGAGTGGTGGGTGTATCTTATGAGGTTCAACAAAGCCATGTGCAACATTTTGCACCTGGGTCATAGCAGCCTCCACTATCTGGGGGACAAAAGAATAAAGCACAGCCTTGCCCGAAAGGTCTTAAAGGTACTGGTGGATGGCAAGCTGGACGTGAGCCGGTAATGTGCACTTGCAGCCCAGAAGGCCAATCATGTCCTGGGCTGCAGCAGAAGCAGCATTGCCAGCAGGGTGATTGAGGTGATCCTGCCCCTCTGTTCTGCACTGGTGAGATCTCACCTGGAGTACTGTGTCCAGATGTTAAGTCCTCAGTATTGGAGTGACACGGACTTGTTGGAGCATGTCCTGAGGAGGGCCACAAAAATGATGCAAGGGATGGAACACTTCTACAAAGTTAGACTGAGAGACCTGGGGCTGTTCAGCTGGGGAAGAGAAGGCTATGGGGAGAACTGATAGAGACCTTACAGTATTTAAAGGGGCTGTAAGAAAGAAGGGGACAGATTCTAACTTGGTCTGTTGTGATAAAACAAGGGGAAATGGTTTCATACTAAAAGAGAGAAGATTCAGATAGAATATATGAAAAAAGTTTTTTACGATAAGGGTAGTGAAGCACTGGAGTATGTTGCCCAGGTATGGGTGGTAGATCTCCCATTCCTGGAGATACAATTTTGAGAATTCTGCCTTTAATATATTTTAAAAACTATGCAATGAAAATGTTGTATCAGTATTCATAGAATCTTTTTTCATGGAGAAGGATACTATTATGCGCTACAAGTGCCAACTATGAGTTGAGTTGAAGAGAAATAAATACGTTGAAATGTTTTATAATGCAGAGTGGAAGAAGTGCATTAGCATTTCAACTGATTTAAACACTCTTGAGAGCAACAACGTTGGTGCTGAAAAAATATACTCCTGTAAATCCACAGTTACCGTTAAGGCAGCAAATTCTTGAGCAATCTGAGTTAGCAGTTGCTTCCCTTAAAAGGAATAGGGAACCACAACACTGCCCATGAGCTGAAATTCAGCGCAAGTGTCGACCTGGTCAGTATTGGAATACACGCTTTACAATTATTGGAGATGGTGTTAAAATCACAATTAAAAGTGTTGACATTCTTGTTACGGAATGAGCGTGTGGCAGGTCACTTTGTCTGGCATTCTTGCAAATGATGCTCACTGGGCATAAATTTGAGATGTTATGGTCATGCTTTTCCACTGCAAACCATTTAGTAGTTTGTTGAAAGGTGAAGAAAAGCCAGCTAGAAAATATTGCCTAATATTCCAGACATTTCCTCCAGCTTTTTACTGGAGTCCAAAGGAAGATATTAGTTGGAAAATATGCCCTTTAATTACTCAACATAGGATTTGTTCAATCATCGTTTTAATGTTTATCACAAAGATTATGCAAAACCTCTGCCCCTCTTTTTGATGGCTGTCATTTTTGTGGCTTTTGATTGACACTGGAAGAGTCATGCACAATAACTTGAATATGCCTCCATATGCATATACAGAGGAGTAAGAGACAGTTGGCACAATGTTTTCTACAGAGTATTTACCTGAATCTTCAGTAGTTAAAGCATTTTTTTCATTGAGCTATTGCTGGTGTTGGCAGAAGTTGTTTTTGAGGGAAAATTCTAAGCATCTACAAAATGTGTTTCTGGTTGGATGATGAAACCTTGGTGGAGTTGATCAGTTGGCAGTCTTCCAAATCAGAATCTGACATGCACCTGGTTCATTTATTTGTTTTATGTAGCTTCTCATTTAACATACTGTAATATTCAAGGAAAGTAATCAGATTCTACTAATCAAATTGCTAATGCTTTCTTTATTTAGTTCAAGAAAATCCAGAAAGTAATGCCAGCCTGCAGTTACAATATACGGATTCTATCTCCATAGGATTGGAATATAATTTGACATCTGCCATTTTTTTTCAATGGAAATTCTCTAGAATAGAAGCCTGTAGGCATTTTTGCTTTGGGTGTTTAGAATTGCTCTATGGGGATGGATGAATGTTAAAATGCAGCAGACTTTATATATAAGAAGAAAAATAGACTCAGTGCAACTTCAACTTGATCCTTCATGCTATTCACTTGAGTAAGTACTAAAAACATACATATTTAAAAAAAAAAAAAGCATATGGAAAGAAAACTCAGAAAAGGAATGTGTTGTACGGACCATTATAAAAGGCAGCCGAAGATTTTTATGAAAGATTTAATCTCTTAATCGTGTTCTGCATACAGAGAAAGTTCCATGTATTTTGAGATCCACAAGTCCTTCTAGTCCTGCAGTTGATACCCATTATTGTGCATATTGTTATTTCGAATGATCTGAATCAACAGTGTTCTATTAAAGGGAATAGACGTGATGTAGGAAATAATAACAGCTTGTACTCAGTGAAAAAATGTAATGTATTAAAAACAATTAAAAATAAGTCATAGGCTGGCTCAGGAGTCTTTGTAGCATTTATTACTACTTTTTTTTTTTTTTTTTTTTTTTTTTTCATTCTTCCTAGACTTTTCACATGAATCTCTCTAGTAATGACCATAGAAAGCATGGCTAAATTCCGGTTTACTTACTAATAGGGTTTTCAAGTAATAATCCCTGTGCAGGTATTTATTTATAATACACATGCAAGTTCTTATTTGTCTAGCATATTCCTAACTATTGTGATATTGTAATCTGAGTATATTACTGAAGATAACTTTTGCTTAAATTTGTGATTTTACAAGCTTAACTTAATTACCTTTGAAGCTACCTGAAAAAGTATCCTGCCGTGTTGCAAATTCCAGTTGATTCTTTTGCTCTAATTAATCTTTGTTCACTGCTTCTTTTTCATAATTTTTAGTTTTTTAATCACTTGTAAAGATGTGACATTTTTGACTCAGCATTGAACTGTCTCCCAGAGCATGTTGTAGAGTGTGGAGCTCAAGGTAGGAGTTAGGAAGTGCTTTCGTGTGAAGGACTGCTTGAACTGCAGCTGACTATCCACTGACAGCTACGGAAGGCACTGTCAACAAGATTTAAAGTTGCTGTCATGTTTCCACAGCACACAGCAAAGGTTGAAAGAGCACTGTGATTTTGTTGAAATTAGGGGATAACATTACTGGACCATAGCAATGCATAATGGTTATGATTAATTCTTGATATCTGTATCTTTATGGGATTTTTTTAACCACTTTTCTTGTCAAATGAAAGTGTACTGCAACATGTTTTTAATGTGGGGTTTTTTTTATTTTTTCAGATAGAAGTTGCTACAAAAATTGAAAACATTTCTGAAATTGGTGTGAATATTTTCATGTTATGACAGACATTGGGGAAGAAAGATTTGAGTATTTTTTTTTATTCAAAAATACTTTATTCAAGTTCAAGCATGAAAAAGACATCAGTCCAACTCTGCAGGAAGATTTTATCTTTTGTAATATCTTTAAAATACTCTCCTGTTTTCTGAAATTTTGTGAGATCACTTCAAAATATAACCCTACTATTGCCATTCCTTTTTGTTTCATGGTTGGGCTTTTATTTTTATTATTTGTTGGAGAAAAATTTCCAGTAAAGCTAACTCAACAATGGAAGCTGGATGAGAATATTATTTTTTTTCTATGGAGTTAAATGAAAACAAAAGAAACAAACCAGAACTAAGAGTTCAAATCTAAAGCTCTGACTTCAGAGCCCAGTGCTTCACACTGCAAGGACATGTGTAAGCCCCTGTATGAGGTAGCCCAATGGCACCCTTTCATGCTCCATCATATCTACATGCTGAGTAGATACAGCGATTACTAGGAAATGAAGTTTAGTAATAAATCATCTACCTTGCTAGGAAAATAATTCAAACCAATGTGTCTCGGGCTAGTCTTAAACAATGAAATGACTAATTTGCCACCACTTATTTCATGGCTTTAATGCCTATCGGCAACTAGCAGACATTCCTTAAAGTAGTTGCCAAAAATCTTCCTGGACTTCACCAGGGTTTTCTAAGCTTCGTGTGCATTGCTTGGAATATTCTAAAATCTATCTCTGTTAAACAACAGAGGAAGTCTTTGATCTGGGGATGAAAAGCTGGACAATGTGTTAGTGACCATCACTCCCGAAGTAGTTGTGCCAGTACCTTGCTTTCATGGTAAAACTAGATTATTAAAAACAATGTTTTTCATGTACTTTTGAGATTTTTTTCTTTTTGGTCTTTTTTTTTTTTTTTTTTTTTTTTTTTCTCCAGTCACAAAGAAAAACATCTAGAAACCTGTACATTGGTCCTGTACAGCTGAGCCACAGTTGAATGTGCTCAATTGTCATTGTGACACCTTCTACTTTTGTTCTTGTCTTTTTAACACTGGTGGCATTGCAACAACTTTTGTGGTTTCCTGCTCTTAAGAAGCTTTTCTATTTACATAGTTGCATAAAGTTAATTGTGTTGGATGGTTGCTGTCAATTTTACTAAATGAAGACTTAACTTACTACAAGAATGTGTGGTCATTTTGCTGTTCTTTGATTTTGTCAGAAATGTGTAGAATATTCCATGCCACTTGAAATAGAATATAACTGTTTGTATTCCAAATATATTTTTGACATCTGGTCCTGCCTTGAGTTATGATCCTGTGTATGTATATATTGCCTCTACTGACTGCCATTTGAAAATACGAGCAGATGTTGTAAGTTCATCACAGCAAGTCACGGTCCCTCACAGCTCTGTATGTGCTAGACTGCAAACTTCATACACTGTCCTTTGTTCCTCGTGTTATCAGCATGCATTGAGATGTGTGTATCTAAACACCTCTGATATTTTGACTACTTTGAAATCTAGGTCCCAGCTTTGGAGTTACTGCCTGACCTTGAGATTTCGATCCCAAGCCTTAAGATATATCAAATTTGCATATAATATGCACACATACATATAATAGGCAGACTTCATTATCCTGTTACTTTCTTGAGGTTTTCTCCTATGGTAAAAATAGAACAAAATTGTAACTGGGAAATACTCTCTACATATTCCATTGTCCTCATTTTAATGAAAGGTATTGATGTATGTAGTTTTCTGGTGGTTTTTTTTTGAACAGCCTTAATAAATATTCTGGGTTTTTTTTCACTTTGTAATTTGAATTATATCTCTGCATCTTACTAGGTGTCACAATCAGTTACCATGTTAACCATCTCTAGTGACATCAATGCTAATGAATAATACTTTAAGGTTAGATCTGGAGATGGTGACCTTGTAGTCAAAACATATTCAGGAGATGTATTCTGGCAGGGGGAAAATTTGTCGTCTGTACTGGTTTTGTGATTTTACTACTGCTTTGTCTACTTTGCATTACTACTGATTTATATTTCACTTCACAGAATCACAGAATTGTAGGGGTTGGAAGGGACCTCCAGAGATCATCGAGTCCAACCCCCCTGCCAAAGCAGGTTCCCTACAGCAGGTGTATGTGGAATGGTACTGATGCTCGAAGACCAACTTTGGTTTTCACTCTTGGCCATAGAGGATTGTCTCATAAATGTTTAGAAAAATATGAAATACTTGAAATATTTATTTCAGTGAATAAATTTTTTTTTTAACCTGTCCTTCTTTACCTTTTTTACCTTCTTTTACCTGTTAATGAAAATAACAAACATTAGGTAAAGTAGTATTAACAATACTTTGCTTACAGCATTTTATTCCTTGCAGTATAATTTGTGTGTGAAATGTGAAGGGAGATGTAATCTGAAGCTATGAATTTTGCATACTGATGTAATGCAAAGGATTAATAATCAAAGCATTAATGTTCATTATCTCATAACAAACATGTAGAAGTCTTAGCATGTGAAATAGTTCAAAGGGCTTCAGGATGAACAAACAGGTAGAAGCCAAAAACAGTTGAAATAGTTGTGAACCAGGCCATTGTCTAGGGATATAGGCAGCAGGGAGCAATGTTATGCACTTCATCATTCCTGCCCTCCAGTGTCTGATGTTTCTGATTTCTTCTTTATTGATTTTGACTAAAGAAAATATAGAAGAGTATAGAGGTGACCCATTTTGTTGACAGATACACTTGTTAGTCTTGTACTTCCAGCAAATAGCTTAGCCATGAGAAATAATGGCTCATAAGGAAAAGATAAATACAATTTCCTGTGATTTCTGGACATAGTGAATCAGTGAACAGAAGTTAAAGATTCAGTCTGTTTTCTTAGTTTCCACTGCTTATCTTGTTATTGAACAGACTGAAAATGTAACAGGACATTAGGATTAAAAAACAAACAAACAATCAAACAAAACAAAAAACATAATATTATGATGCTTTCATTTCTTTGGGGACACATCTATACAGTTAGGAAAGCACACTGACATACTACCTGTGGCTTCAGTGGGCCTGATCAGCTTGTGATAGTTGATGTAACTGATGTGTTTAATAATGTGATTATTATATTAATGTAATAATATATAAAGTATTTTCATTTAGATATGCTTATATGTTATATCTACTTTTCTTTGGATTGGATGCTTCCAGGGATATAGTGAATTTCAGCCAGGGGCACTTATAAAGGATTTTCTGTTGCATTACTCGTGGTATCAGTACCTTGTCTTTCCAGACTGCAATTATAAAATGTTAGTAGTGGTTAAGACTATGTATAATGTTGCTCACCAAGGAAATAATTCTTATACTTGTCTCAAATGGTAAAAAAGAAGGCTAGAATGATGAATTAAAAATATAGCACCTGAAACAGTGATGAGCTATTGCACGGTGATAATTTGGATTGCTTAATAAAGCAATTGTGCTTGACTTTCACACAGCTTCCATTGTTTCCTTAGAAAAAATGCTCTTTTCAGGCTGCTATATTTTTGGAGGTGCATGAAATCCCATTTCCCTTATGCTCAGCTAGTCAATTTTCCAAATAACTTACTAAGGACGTGTAAATTGTTAAAGAAAATGAAATTCCCAGCCTCAAGGAAAACAAAATCTTGCTGCCCAAGGAGATAGAACATGTTCTAGATGTTCACTGTATTTTCAGAGTAACACAGTTCCAGTTCTTCATTTAAACTGATTGCAAATGAGAGATCCAAATGAGCTATTGCTGGGATTTGAGTTTACTCAACAGGGCAGAGGTTATAATGTTTTCAAAATGAGAGATATACATGTGTTCAGTACATTGTATAGTGTAATGTAGTGAACCCTTTCTGCATACTATTTCACAGACTGACCAGTTATCGTTCCAGTCCTGAAGATCAGAACCTGATGATGTGTGATCCTATGCATGAGTTGTGGAAAGTGAGGCTGTTCTGATTTTAAAAATGCTATACACACACCATAGTTCTTAAAGATAATAGGAGTGAATGGGATTTTCATGTATCTATTTACTTTTCAGTGAATATCCAATTCTTATGCTTTCAGATGGAGGTGCTTTCAGTTTACTTTCTGCCAGATTTATGGCTTGTTTTTTACCTATTGCCCAAGTAGAAGCATTTGATGTTCTGGGAAGAAAAGGTTTTCCCAGTGGAAGACAGCTTTTTGGCACATCAGTCAGTTTCTAACCTGATAAATAGTTGTGGTGGGATTGTCCCAGGAAAGTATTCATTACCTCTGATTTGGAGAACTGACAACAAATTCAAATGCAAAATAAAGTTAACACAAGAATCTTTTACGGCTTCACCAACATCTCTTCAGCTGAGTGCCTACTTAGCTCAAACACAAGTATGGATTTTGGTTCCCTAATTTCCGCAAGCTAATGTTTTTTTTTGTTTTGTTAATCCTTCTAGCAGAATCCTTAACAAAACATTTGGGATAATTTTTGGCCAATTTAGATTGTTTATAACATGGAAAATAGATAGTCTATTCTCATAACGTCCTTTCATTTCTTTCATTAAAGTGAATATTCCCCTTAGATTTGCCTATGTCAAAGGAACCTAATCTGGAAATTGAATAATGATCTATAAGACCCTATATGTTCAGGTCTCTACAAGTTTCCCTTGCTCATTTTTATTGAGATTGAAAGGACAGTTATTACATGCAGAGATTTAAAACTAGAATTATAATTATCTATTTGGTAATTAAAGGGAAAGAGACCATTAAGAAATTCTAATTTTCTCTGTGAACATAATGTTAGCCTGAATGCTCTAAGTCAGTGTTACATGGAAATAATTTTAAAAAGTAAAATTAAAAAGAGAAAAAGATTGGAAATGCAAAGCTATCCAAATAATGGGGACCCTCTTCCCATGTTATTATTTGATATTTGTCACATTTTTCTTGAGATAAAAATTTTTAGAATTAGGGATTTATATAATACGTAATATTTTCCGTCTTTTTCTGTGTTACACTTCCCAAACTGAAAACAAGAAAAGTTAATTTTATTATGTATCAATAAATCTTGTAATGATCTTTAGTGTGAATAAGTAATTCAATTTCTGATACATTCTAAATAAAAACTTGGAAACCCACATTAAAATAAAGAATGACGTAGTTTAAAACTATATCTATTTCTCTAAGACTTTAAATGACCCTGCAAGAAGCCAAATGCTTTCTGCTACTCTTGAGTATTAATATGTGGGCACAGAGTAATGACAGACTATTTTTAATAGGATATTAGTCTTTAGTTAACCCTAGTGAATCAGATAAAGAGTGAACCATAGTGATGTGTACGCACAAACTCAAAGCTACAGGAAAACTACGTGGAGCTCAAGAAAAAATCTTCCAGAGCCTGAAAAAAATTCCTTAAACTTTTGCTAAGTGGGAGTAAAAGGTCATTTATACCTCTTTCTACCTTTTTTTTCATTAATTTCTCAATTTCTACTGGCAAATTCTCCTTGGTAAACATAACTGTATTTTAGTTCATGGGATACAAGCCCCAGAAAGATTGTAGGTGGAAACAGTTATTCATGGACTGTGAAGAATCTAAAAGTCCTGATGATTAAGAACTACGATGGTATTTCAATACCTTTATATCACATTCCTAACATCAAACACTGTTGTTATTTTTCTCTTTCCAGATATGTTTTTTTTTTCTCTAGAAAATTTTATTATGAGTTTCAGTTGTTACTAGGTTTCTGTCCACACAAAGAAACAGAAGATACATTTGTTTGGACATCTATTTTCAATCTGTTCTTGAGATTGTGTATATTTATTTGGTTTAAATACTAAGAGAAGCCTTAAAATCTTTTAATGTAATTTGAATTGCTACATGTTTTATTGTAGCTTGACTAGATTTAAGTGCACAAACTTAAATGTATGACTAATTTTGACTCATTAAAAGGTGATATATCTTTCATAGTATATAGCAATACTTCCAATGAGAGCATTAAGAAATGGCTAGTAGTTAAGTGTCCTTTGAGTGTTGGAGCATTCTTAAGGCCTTTCTTAGAAACCTGTAGCTCACAGAAAGTGAAATTCAGAGAGAGGAATGAAAGTGAGCTTATATGTTTAATCGGGTTTTTAAAGAATATGTCTTCACCTTAGAAAAAAAGTTTGTAGAACTCTATATTATTTTAGTGAAGCTGCGAATTTGCTCATTGTCTTTAATAGCTTATGTGTCCCCTACTTGAATTATTTCTCGTTTTCATGAGTTTTGTTTGTTGGCTTCTCGTGTGCATGAAGAGACTCTGGCCACTGATTTGGTGTTTTCTTTCTGTTTTCCTACAAGTGCCTTTTTACCTCAATCTTTTTTCCTCATATACCAAATGGATGCTCTGAACATATTTTCAAGCCTTCTGTTATTAAGCATAGAAGGCTTAAAGGTTGACAACCTATGGTTGAACTGCAGTGCAAAAAAACAGTATACAGGAAGGGAAAAATGTTGTAAGGCTTAGGATTGATACTTTCTCTCTCACCCTTAACTTTCAGGGTTCCTAGTCCTTTTAATATTATTTATATGTTGTCATTTCTAAACCTTAAGTCATTTGTATTCTAGGTTTTCTGTCTAGGCTGTTGTGCTCATTCTAGACAGGGAGCTTTTTTGAGACCTTAGCAGGGTTAGCAGAAGCACTGATTCACATTTCTGAGCTGTTCTGCCTCTAGATATATATTGGATTTTGTCCAAATAACGTGGCTTTTATGGCTTTTTTTTCATTCATATCGGCAAGCGACTCATTCTAAATCCACATTTTCTTTTTAAAGAAGTTATTTAAGCTGTCAGTCCTCATTTTTCCTCATCACATACTTGTGCAGTTAATACTCCCTTTCACATATTGTATTTTACACATAATCCATTTTTTTCCCTAATTTACCTGAATCTTCAGTTTGCTATGTTAATTTGTACTTCTACCAGATACTTGCAGTTGTTCCCAACCTCACACCATCCTCTGCATTGACAAGTACACGCTTAGCTAACTCATTAGTATTATTATTGAAAATGCTGGGCAAATCCAAAGCTTGCTGAATTTCTGCCAGGTAAACTTTCATTGTCTTGATAAAAACACTGTAAAAAAACTTGTTTCAGGATATGGTTATTCAACCAGTTTTTGCACCTGATTTTCCTGTATTTTACCTGGACAGTGTACTTGTAACACGGTTATTATAATGTCAAGTGGTTTGCTGTTTTAAAACTTTCCTAAAATCAGGATGTTATATGAAGGTTCATTTCTTGTATCTCAAAAATAGAAGCTCCACTAGCACACTGCAGAAGGAAATTTAATTGGTTTGACTTTTGAGGTGTTTACAATTCATTGATTATTTTTGTGTTATCTTCATACAGGTAGTTGCATGACTTATTGCAGAATTTTCAGAGGAACTAAAGTTAGCTTCCTGGTCTCTCATTTCTTCTTTACTTTCTTTCTCTCTCTTTTTTTTCTCTCTTTTTAGCACAGGCATTGTGTTTGTCCATTTTTCATCTTCTAGCTACAGTTCAAGTTCTCAGAGATAACTATAAACCACTGAGAATTTTCTTTGGCCTATTCTTTAAGTGTCCTAGAGTAAATCTGAGCTTATTCTAATAATCTGGAAACAAGATAGTTCTCAGATTGCTTCCCACGTAGTTTACTTTTAAAGAAGCTCACCATATTTCAAGTTTCAGCTTTTTGCTGAAGCACAATATCCAAAAACGCTACAGCTTTTCGTATTGCGAAAGTCTGAGGAACTTGTTAGTAGATTCAGTTTCATAGCTACATTTGTATGAATATTATGACTCATAAGAAGAAAAGTATGTTGGAATTTCATTCGAGATCTTAGGAAAAAATGATGATGAGAAGTCAGCATTGCATTTTATATGGTGGCAGGAAATTATTTTTAAGTAGGCAAATTTATACTCTCCTTCCAGATTCTTTATTGATTGTTGTTTTTATTACTATTTAAATATAATTGCTGCTATTTAAAAATTTATCTGTCCACTGATGTGCACATCTTAACGTGTGCAGTGCAGTTTAATTGAATGAATCACTGATGCAATTATTTTCTCAAGGTGTGAAGTCTAGAGAAGGGAAGAAATGATTAGTCACAATGACAGGGTGAACTTCTGGGAATTATGTTTCTGTGCATATTATTAAAAGATCAATAAGATGAATATACAGAGACAAATAATATTTACTGGTAGAAGAACAAGAGAAAACGTAATGGTCTTGCCTTGGATTACTTAGACTTTGCTCTGTGATATAGTCCTCTTTTGTGATAGAATTTTGAAAGTCTGTACTAAAGATCACCTTTGGTGTTCAGTGTTTGTTCTCTTCACGTTTCTAGTGCACATCTATATTTCATGCATAATAACAGTCAGATGGTTTAGCTTTAATATCACAGATTATCTTCCTGTATTGTATTCATAACATGAAAATTGTTTTCCTATGCAGTCTTTATCAGCCTCACTTCTCCATCTCAAAGTAAAACTGTTGTGCTTTAAAGCACTTGTGCTTTACTTTGGTTGATTTTAAGAATGAGCCTATCTGAGGTTGATATATGCCTTAGCCTATAGATAAATCAGGAACAGAAAAAAAAAAGTAATTCCAAACCTATTGGCTCTTCATTGAGCATTGTATATGGAAGAATAGGTTTCAGTGGTTACTCTCTGGAGAGAATAGAGAATATGATATATCCATGGCCAGGATGTAGGTACATTACAGAGATTCAATATGCTACTTACATACAGGTATATTTTGACTGGTGTTTCCAATGCACCCATGGCTGTATGCTTATGGAAATACTTGAGGCCTGCATGTTGCAAGACATATGATTTATCTTCAGTCTTGCAAACCTGCATGCACGTTTACATTTACTCAGACATACAGTTTTAGTAGTCTTTAAGGAAAGATAGAAACAGGATCTATTTAAGTCCACTATAATAACTAAGCTTGCAAGCCAAATGCATCAGTGTTAATATCCTACTAATAGATAATAGTAACTATACCTTTTGCTTTTGGGGAGACTTTATTGTTTAGTGCTAGAATACAAGCATAGAATGTTAATGTGAGAAGATAGCTTATGCACATGATAAGAACAGAGTACTGTAAACAGAATCAGCAGAAAAGATTGTGTTTTTTTTTTTTTTTTAATGCAGCTTATATGATGAAGTTCCTTTACTGATCAATAATAAAGTGTTTGCACAATTTGTCCATTAAAAATTTTCTAGGATTTATTACTACTTGAAATCTTTTACCTCTGTAGAAGAGTAAGCTGGGTGTACCATTAGGTTGCATGCAGAGATCTGTTGATATTCTTCCTACATATGGCATGACTTCAAAGCCGTATTCATAACAGTACTGTAGATATTGCAGAAATAGCCCAATTGGCAAATCTTATTTTTCTATATGATTTAGCATGCATATTAATTACTTATTGTGTAAAATCCAATTTTTTTAATCTCTGCAGAATGTTATCATAATGTTTTTTTGTTTTCTGTTCACTAGTGCAATATGTGGAAAAAAAAAAAACAACCAAACCAACACTCTACCAAGACCCTTCTCTATGCAGGCTGAGAAACTGAGCTACAGAAGGATTCAAAGGTATCGTTTTTCATGGATCATTCTTCACTGCTGTGAGTACTGATACCAATAAATGCTGTTTGCCAGGCCAGCTTTAGAGACATGGAAGGGAGATGAATTTTGTGTTATGACAGCTTCTCTGGATAGTGGTCGCCCTTGGCTACTCACAATGCTGTCATATTCCGACCACCAAGACTGTATGTTCTTCCTTCTTTCCTCTGTGTACAATCAGTATTATATATTCTACAATATTGTTTTGTTCTATCTAAGTTTGAGAGTGTGAACTACAATTTAACTTTTTATCAGAGATCTCTTCTATTCCTTGGATTAAGTTTGTTTGTTTTTCTCCTCTTTTTCTTGCATATTTCTTGCCTGTTTGTTGAAGGATCCATAAGGGTGACTAGATGCTGTGTGGGTGAGGTCTTCAGTTTCCAGAACGGGAATTTATAGTGCTTTATTGGTGCTTTTTTTCCCCTGTTATTGCATACATAACATTGCTCCTACAAAGCAATTAGGAAGAATGACTGTTTCTTATATCACATCAGTTGAGCTACGATGAATGACTAAATGGTGCGCATAAGAATTGAAGTATTAGTGGGGGGGAAGCTGGAACCAGGAAAAATCTTACATCTGATTACTGAAATTCAACTCACTATTAATTTCTTCATCTGTAGAAATGTTATTGAGTATCTATATTTTTATTTGTCACTGTTTTGGTTTCAGAGCAGAATTTTGCAGAACCTTCTGGTAAATATGAGCGCTGGATGTGGTGGTAGATTAATAGTATTGGAAATAATAGGCAATAGGTCATACGTCTTTTTTGAAGTGGCTTGCAAACCATTGTCTGGGTCAGGACAGTCATACAGAAACACTACCAATGAACTACAGTGAGAGGCAATGAGTGCTTAAATTTCCAGTCCTCACAGATTCACAGGCCTGACACAAGATGAGTGGATTCCTTGCGGATCTGGGTCAACAATAGAACAGCAGTACTGTATAGATATGAAAACATCCGCTGTCTAAATTAAGTATACAGAAATCTACATCTTTTAGAAGCAAAATTGTCTTCATGCAGCCATGAGTGGTTAACCAAAGGCAGTGGGCAGTGTATTATTTTGAGACTATTGTGCAAACTTAGAGAAAGGAGATTTCCTTATAATCACACACACAAAAAAAAGTCCTATAAAATTGACTCAGGTACAGACTAAATTCTGAAGGCTTCATAAGTGAAGTATAAAACTTTAAAAGTCTGAATTTCTTTTTAGTCTCTAATAAGAACTCGTCTTATTAAAAATTAACACCTTTTTATTATATCTAATTTACTTATAAATCTTATTGCCACTCATTATCAACTTTCACAGACATCTCAATCAACCTTATGATTAAATCTATTTTTTTGAGGGTATTCTTTTCCCACTGTTTTTAATTTTATCTTAATGACTTTCCTGCTTTCTTTGAAAATTCTTTCAACTTTTGATTCTTACTGTTTCACACGTCACTGGGCTCCTTTTGTAGATACTGTCTGGGTCTTTTTATTACAGGTATGGTTTTTTGTTGAGAATTGTATGAACTCCAAACTCTGTAATCAGGTTGGTTTTGTTTTTTTTATGGTTTCTTACCTTTCACTATAATGCAAAGAACAAGAGCTAGTTTTTACGTTTTGCTCTCATGTATTTGCCAAGCATTGTTGGCCTTAGCTGTGACTGAGTAACCACTGGAGGTTAAGTTTTAAATTTGATAATCCTTACCAGATAAAATGACCACAGGCAAACAATAAAGTTCATCTATTCCCTAAGGTTCTAGTGTGCCAGAAAACTATTAGACCCACATGCTAGGAAGGTTTCTTATAGAATCTGAAAATGAAGTCATTATTTTACCTGATTATCTGCAGCTTGAAGGAATAATGTTACTCTCTGACCTATTGTGCACTAATAGCTGAGAGTATATAAAAAATAAAAAGACATCTTCTAGAATATGTTGAGTAATTTTGCAAACCGAATTTATCCTAATTCTACATAGGTTCATGGCTTATTGTGTCTCAGAATCTCCAAAGACAATTTTTTTCTCATTATAAGGCAAGCAAATGGGCAGGGGCTTCCTTTTTGTCTTTTTTATACATTCCATTCTATTTTGTTTTATTCTTAAAAGTGCAAAATAAGGTCTTTCTATAGTAAATCAAACACTATTTCTTCCAACAGTAAAGGTTGTTACAATGATATAAAACAAAACTATCTCAGTGTACCTCAGTGCATTTGGATTTACTGAATGAAGGATAAATGAGGAATTTGCCCCACTGAGAGTGTATTTGCAGGAATATGAGTCACTACTATTGGCAAGACAAAATCCCAGTAAAGAGAAACTTATTGAATGTTTCCATTAGTTGTGTTGTAAGATAGTAACAACAATTGTTCCACTAAGAACTACAAGAAAAAATAAGACATAGTTGGGATTGTGTTTGTGAATGGATTAAGGAAACTTCAAAATGTGCTCTTCTTAATTTATTTTAAGAAGTGCTTGTTTAATGATATTTTTGTCTTAATTTTTCCGTGGATTTGTTTAGTCTTAGGAGCACTTTAGGTAAGTATTTTTAAGAATAGGTAGATATTTAGCATGTGTATTTGCTTAAGCACTCTCCAGAATATTGGAGTTTTGAAACATAGCCAGCATTTTTTATCCGGCAATCCAGTTGTTTTAGTATCTGTGTGCTCCAGTCTCCTGTCAGTCATGACAAATGGTACAGTTTCTTGTTTGTTTTATTTTGTACTATTTTTTTTTTTTCCTGTAGAGTACTAGCTATAGAGAACTGTTTTAAGGAAAAAATGCTTTATTATGTAGTCTTTCACTCACATTGCTCCCATGGCATGATATTGTTCCTTTATGCTCTGTTGTTATTGTGCCAACTTAGATGGGATAATAATCAGATAATAATCGTAACACAAGTTCTCTATAAAAAATCTTCAAACCTTGAAGTTCCAATTGTATGTTATTTGGAAAAATAGTTTTAATATTTGCGTCTCAGCTTGCATAAGCAATATCACATTGTTTGGAACTCTGTTTCCCTATGACAATTCCCTCAGGCAAGGACTTTGCAGTTTCAAAATGTTTTTGTCCCACTTGGCACAGGTAGATTTTGCTGCAGGAGCTAGTCGATTGTGAAATAATGGGAAGTAGTTTTGGTCTTGTTTCTGGAAGTTTCCTCAGTTGTCCCTCTAGGTGCTGCCCCTGCAGACAGCAGGGGCAGTATTGAGCCTGTGGATTTTCTTGTTTAAATAAAAATGACTTGACTAGATATCTTTCCTACCTTCAAAAAACATGACAAAAAATATATATTTGTATCACCTTTTTCACTTGAAAATGAAGAAAAATTCAAATGTTTTGAATTCAACAAACAGCCTACATAGTATACTTACCATTTGCTGACCTGTCGGTCATTGTTATCTAGACTGCTCTAGGTGTCCCTGGCTGCAAGCTCTTTGACAACATCCCTAGCAGCCACTGCCATTTAAACTGTAGACCTTTTTTCGAGAGTTGTCTCTCTCTTCTCTTCTTTCTCTTTTTTTTTGGTTTTTTTTTTTAACTCTTAATAATAGAATTTTGTTACTGTTTTGAGAGGAACTAGAATAGTTCTATTCCCTCTACTTTTTAGGTAAGTACTTTCTACTTAACAATTCCATTTCTCTTTGGATAAATCCTTAATTCTAATGAAGATTTAGAAAATTTCCTGCTAGGTTTCTAGAACAGTGTTTTTCACCAATGTGAATAAAATTATGTAGAACACGGGTTATTTTCTTTTTTAGATAAATAATCTTTTCTGTAGTGAATTTTGAGGTTATTCAAGAGGAAATCTGGACAAGACAATGCCTAAATACTGCACACTTAAACACACTATAGGCTTATAATTTCCTGTATTCTGATGCTCTTCAATGCCAGTGATCTTCAACTGAGAGCTGTGGTTACCAGCAAAACACAAAGTTAGGTCACTGTGTGAGGTTATGTTGATTGACTGGATATAATGCCACCAGTTAGCTTTTAAGGCCATGCAAACTCAGTAATAACAAACTGAAACATTTTATAAATGGTTTCTAATTGTCTTTAAAAAAGATTTGCAAATCATATTCTATTGAGACTGCACATTAAAATATTTAAAATACTGTTCAAATATATAAAGATTTTTTAAGCGAAATGAGATGTCATAATTTAAGCATCTTATTCTGAGGCAATTATGTGATTCTTAATTTCATAATGGCATACTCTGTATGCAGTATGTCTCACAGTCACATTAAAAAAATGAAAACTTAATTGTATTCTTAATAAAGACATGACATTGACATTAAATAAGTTCACCATGACGTTCTAATCATGTTATTGGCATTTATTCAGAAACAGAATTCTCTAGAATGGCTTGAATGCATTCATTATCACCAGCTAGATCCTTCTTAATGTTTTTATCAGTCTGATTCAGAATACTAAGATGCTTGTAGACTAAGATGCTTGAATTTACTACTAAATCAAGCTGCAGTCTATTTTTTTTCATATTTTAAATATTTCTGAGCTTAAGTACACTCTGGAACCTTGTTTTGAAAATCTTTTGCCTCCTGAAGTTACTTCTGTATCAGCAAAACTAGACAAGCTTATTCATACAACTAAAATAAACTAATCTGAAGCTAGTTTCCTTGAAGTACTATGATTCTCAAATCATCCAGGTTGGTTTGTCTAGGAATTGCATTAATGCCCTGCATACAAACCCAGAGATGGCACCTACCTCTCAGTTTGCCAGTTCAAGTGTTGGCTAATGACTCCTCATGCCCTTAAAAAAACTTCACAGTGGAATTTTAATTTAAATGTTAATAGGTAACAGAAAGTTGGCAGCAAATTCCTCCCAGTGGCTGTAAAAAGGATAATGAAAATAAACACTGTGGATAAAGTAAAGATGATTGAAATGTTTCTTGTTCTTCCAATAACAGCATCTCTTTCCTAAATAGCCATTTACCCTTTGAACTTTGAAGAAGGTAATCGTTTACCCTTTGAGACAACCCTGATGAACTCCAATTAGTTAATAAAACTGTGGAATGATATTTATCAAGCAGTTATAAATTATTAGTTGTACTTCTTATTGTTGGAAAAGGAAGGGTAATGGTCTAGTTAGTGTCCATCTGGTGCTGAAACCATCTGTAAGTGTTTTGGCAAAAGGATCAATTGCACTTTTAAAAAGCAGTAGTAACAAAACTACATGAATGGCTTTACATAAATCATGCGTATGTCATAAGAATCCGAAATGTTAAATCTATCAGCAGTGACAGAAAGAAAAAGGGTTCCTTTATTTCTTAGTAGTGTGTTTCTAGTAATTAAATCAGGAAAGGAAGGTGGAGAAGGGTTATCTAACCTTTGGTTAGAAGGGTTATCTAACATTTATCTAACCCTTAACTCTAACAGAAGAAATGTGGAAAAAGGGTCTGAACACTTGGGAAGAATATAGAAATGTTGTCAGGGCCTGCAGGGGTGCGACGAGGAAAGCTAAAGCCCACCTGAAATTGAATCTGGCGAAGGTGATGAAGGATAATAAAGAAGACTTTTTAAAGTATGTTGACAGTAAAAGGAAGACTAGGGAGAATGAGGCTCCCCTACTAAGTGAGGGGGTGTTCTGGTAATGGGGGATGCTGAGCAGGCGGAGATACTGAATGCCTTCTTTGCTTCTGTCTTCAGTGAAAAAGCTCTCCCTCAGGAATCCCGGACCCTGGAGGTTAGTGAGAGAATCTGGGGAATGGAAGACTTCCCTTTAGTCCGAGGGCACCTAGGCAACACAAATGTTTATAAATCCATGGGACCCAATGGGATGCATCCACGGGTGGTGAGGGAGCTGGCGGAGGTAATTGCTGAACCACTCTCTGACATCTTTGAAAGGTCTTGGAGAATGGGGGAGGTGCCTGAAGACTGGTGGTTAGCCAATGTCACTCAGGTCTTCGAAAAGGGCAAGAAGGAAGATCCAGGTAATTACAGGCCAGTCAGCCTCACCTCTGTCCCTGGAAAGGTGATGGAACAGCTTGTACTGAGGATAGTGGCCACCTTCAGCGAGTTTGCTGATGATACGAAGTTGGGAGGATTGGCTGACACACCTGAAGGCTGTGCTGCCATTCAGGGAGAGCTGGGCAGTAAGAAACCAGATGAGGTTCAACAAAAGCAAGTGTAGAGTCTTGCATCTAGGGAGGAATAATTGCATGCACTGGTACAGGTTGGGGGATGACCTGCTGGAGAAGAGCTCTGCTGAGAGGCACCTGTGTGTCCTGGTGGACGACAGGTTGGCCATGAGCCAGCAGTGTGCCCTTGTGACCAAAAAGGCCAATCATTCTGAGGTGCATAAAAACGAGCGTGGCCAGCAGGTTGAGGGAGGTGATCCTCTGCTTCTACTCTGCCCTGGTAAGACCTCATCTGGAGTACTGTGTCCAGTTCTGGGCTCCCCGGTACAAAAATGACAGGGATCTCTTAGAAAGAGGGACACAAAGATGGTGAAGGGCCTGGAGCATCTCCCCTGTGAGAAGTGAACTGGGTCTGTTTAGCCTTGAGAAAAGAAGACTAAGAGGGGACCTGATCCAGGTCTATAAATATCTAAGGTGTGGGGGGCAGAGTGTCGAGGCCAGACTGTTTTCAGCAGTGTGTGGAGACAGGACAAGGGGGAACAGCCAGAAATTGGAGCATAGGAAGTTCTGCACAGATGTGTGCAAGAACTTCTTTACAGTGAGGGTGACGGAGCACTGGAACAGGCTGCCCAGGGGGGTTGTGGAGTCTCCTTCTCTAGAGATAGTCAAGATCTGCCTTCTTACACCTTCGTACACCTACTTGTGCGACCTGGTGTAGGGAACCTACTTTGGCAGGGGGGCTGGATTTGATGATCTTTGGAGGTCCCTTCCAACCCCTACAATTCTGTGATTCTGTAATCCAGGTGTACAAAAATAGAAAGAATGTCAGCTCAGCCCATGCTATAGCTGTGGCTAATACTAGGGAAGTTGAAGCAGGAACTTTTGTTGTTGCAATTTTCCTAAGACAATGGTCTTACTAGACCATTACTTACTAGACCCAAATCTGCCAGAGTTCAAGAAGTCTTTGACACCACTCTGATACACAGAGTTTGAAGTTGGGGTATTCCGGTGTGGAGCCAGGAATTGGGCTCACTGATCTTGGTGGGTCTTTTCTAACTCAGAATATGCTATGATTCTATGATGTGAAATGCGAAAAGATTTTTAAAAATTGATATTTTTTTCTCAGGAAGAATGCTGCAGTTTTCTGTACACTATACAATGTCACTTCTGCTGATATTTTTATTTCATTCTTTTTTTATTTTTTATTCCATCAATTAGTGTTTTAATGGAAACATTTTGTGAAGTAAAATGTTCAGGTTGATTCTTTTTTTTGGGTGAAAGAGGGTGGTACAGACAGATGATGAGTCACAGAGCTGCACCTAATTATGTCATACAACAATATCAGAAGCAAACTTTTTTGATCTTTCCTGTCTTTTCTCAGATTCTCTTGGTTACAGATTTTCAAGCCTTTGAACATTGATTCACATCTGGTTGCTAGAGCATAATTTATGAAAATCAAAGACAGGAAGATCTACAACGGGTTTTTACTGAAATCACAGTAAAAAGTCTTGAAAAGTGTGACGTTACAGTTCATAAATGCATGGGGAGTTTTAGTCTAGATTTTACATTATTAGGGAGCATTGTACTTCAGATTAAAAAGAAAGAAAAAAAAAAAAAACAAGACAAAACAAATTATATGCCCTACTAGTAAAATAGGAGGAGCATTCAGTTAAAAAGCATATAAACATCCAAAATAAGCATAAGAATTTACCCTTTTATTTTTGCAAGGGTGATTATACGCTCACTGGGAGCTTATTCATTAAAATAGTAATAGCCATCATTTACTCTCTTTCCACAGTGAGAGCAAAGTGACCGTGCAAAAATGAACTGACAAAGTGATAATCCAGCTGTTTCTTTGTGCTTTTACCTTCAACTCTGCAAAATTCATAGCTACATTAAACAGTAGGAAAATATTTAGAAAGATAGGATTTTGTCTTGGGGATAGAGGAAAGCATGGGTAAAGCTGTAAATTAGTAACTTTGTAAAACCAGGGAAAACAAAGCAGTCCTACTGAAGCACAGTGTCATTTCTGAAGGTCCTAGCATGGTTCAGCAAACATAGTTTTTTTCCACTCCTGATGCATACCAGGCCTTCTTTCACCATGGCAGAGCAGGGCTCCAGGAGCTGACTGTCCTGGTGCTGGCCAGGGCTGGTTTTCCTGTGTCCAGTGGCCTCATGCCCACAACCTCCCCAGCTGCACCACAGCCCTGTGAGCACCACAAACTGCCTGGGTGCAGCCCAGGGGTTTGGTGTGTGACCCTGGAATAGGGAAGGGAGCGGGCTGTGCCTCAGTGAGAATGACACCAAATCAGTGTGTAGGCATTAGGAAGATTTCATAAAACAATTTTATTGTATTACTAATAAGACTTCACTGTATTTGCTAGTTAGACTTTTGGACTGTTAAAATAATAATAATAAAAAAGAATGAATTAACAGTAAATTCTTTGCTCCATTTATACCTTATATTTCCTTTTGGATGTGGTGCTCAGGACATGATTTAGCAAAGGATTGTTAGGGTAATATGGTTAGGTTGCGGATGGACTTGATGATCTTCAAGAGCTTCTCTAACCTGAGCTATTCTATGATTCCTTTTGACTAGAACAAGACTTTGAATGCAACACTGAGTGAGTGGGGCAGAAGGAGCTGGAAATTAGGTATGCTAAACACGTAGGAACAGCTGAGATGGTCAGATTTAAACACTTGAATAAAAAGGTTGAGGAGCTTAGGTAAAAGATGGACAATATAAATCATATTGGACTAAATGGGTTTGGGAGGGATGTGACATTAAAATATGAACTGAGACAAATACTTTTTCTCCCAACAAAACATGATTTTCAAATTAATGAACTGTTTTCTAGTCAAGAGATTGAAACCCTTCCTGGTACCAAAGAGATTAAGAAATGATGCAGAACCTGAAGGTTAAGATAGTTAATGGGAATCAGCTATTCTTCCTGGGTACAACACATAGCTGCGCCCAAGGTGATGAAGGATTTTAACTAAGGGCTGATATAAGAGGAGAGGTGAGATATGGAGTGGGCCCTGGCCCATCTCAGGCAGCACAGCTCAAAGTGGCTGCATTTTCATGGACAAGAAATGTGGCCTATCGGTATGAAATAAATATGGGGAATCTTTATTTATGAAAGTTAGCTTTTTTAGAAAAAAAAGATGCTGTTTGAGCCTATCTCCGGTGATGCCTGTATGGGAACACTTTTTATTCCTGAGTTGATGTTTCCTTACAGAAGCAGGAAAAGAGGCTTGGCTGTGTTCAGGGTAAACCAAGGTTTCTGGGCTTTTCCAAAGCCAACTTCATGGTTAATCTGTGTATACTGTGGGCTGTATGTAAAAAGTTGATCTTTCTAAATCTAAGCTGTTATTTTTCTAACTATCTGACAACCCACATAAATTCACAACTGCTTTTATGGCGCTTTTTCCATTATTTTTTGTTGCTTGCTAATTACTTTTCTTGCCCAATTTCATTTGCAGTTTGAATAAATAAACTGTTTTGTTCTGCCTTCAGGTTATTGTAGGAATAGTCAATATGCAGCTATAATAAAATCATAAATTTCTTTGAACAGGCAATTTTGAACATATCCTTCCACACAGGGTTTTTAAAGCTCAATTATTGTAGAAGCAACTTGCTTAGGAGCTGGAAAGTTTTAGTGCTAATTTCTGAAGTTTCAAAGAAATTAAAATCATATGTAGCTCTATATATTGCACAAGTGGTTTGAACATTTGCCTGGAAAGTTAGATAAAAATGTGTATACTGGAATGCAGAGCACTGAAAAAATTTATCCCTCTTTAATCTAAATTGAGAGAAGTTTTAGGCTGCAATCAATACACTGGGAGAAATAACTTGTAACAGAACTACAGGCTACATATTTTCTGTGTTATGAGCAAGATTTTACCATTCTTACCTGGATAAAATTTTGTAAAATAAATGTTTGCAACCTTTTCCGTGATGCTATTTTGAATTAGTATTACTGTAGCTGATCATATAAAATGGCATTATTCCATTTCGCCTTGCTTTCTTTCATACTACATGAAATTATTATTTGCATGGAGTTTTTTCTCATACCTAAAAATCTTTAAAGAAGGGCAGAACCATTAACTTTTTGCTAAAGTATCAACAAATTGCACGTTCACATTAAGGATAGGAGGGCACTTTAGAAATAGGCTCGTTTTCCTACTTCTACTAGTATAACAGCAAAATGAGGTCCTACTTAGTATAGTGTCAGTAAAGGATGCACAATTCTGGGTCACTGGCTTCACTTGTGTTTTTTTTTTTTTTGAACAATTGTTCAATTGTTTTTAAGTTAGCATATGTAAAACAACTTTCTCCTGCACAGGTTCAGTTATATGGCAATTTCAGTGGTCTCCTTGGGCACTTACCCATTTGCAGCTAGATATTTATTATTCTTGATATGCTGTGCTCACTAATGATAACCTGAGTGTTGTAGATTTTGGTGGTCTTTGTGACTGCAGCCCAGTAAACTCTTTGGAGCATGTATATCCCATTTTCTCATGTATTTAGTTCCCTCTTCTTATCTCTCGAGGTTTTGTAATTAGATAATAGAAAAGAAAAGGACAGTTCCAAGTAGCTCTGCGTGTATAAGCTTGAAAATAACAAGCCATTAATTTCATTTTGTCTTGTATTTATATCAACACAAACTCATTTGCATTTGTAAGACAGAATGGTGGGCATAGATTAACCATGATCTGGTACATCATAACACTGAGAGGGATCATTACCTGCACTACAAATACTAAAAATTACTTAGGTATATCTAAATAGTCACAGAGATAATTACTTTTAGCCACACAGCTATTTAATATTCTTTAAAGGTCAGTTGCTTAAGCTGTATCTATTGCAGCATTGTGCAAAGGCTGTTCATAGGAGCTGTGAATAACAGAAATGTATGAAAGACTTTATAATATATAATTGTTAATGGGCCACTAGAGGCTACTGCTTCAGGAATAAAAATGAGGATATCTCATGAAGAGTAGTATACATCTGGTCAATGTTCTGCTGATGTAATGTGACCTTGATCTCTGGACTAGAAAGAGATCAGGGTGGCAAAGAAATTAATTCAGCTTGGTTATTGTATGTTAGTGGCAACGGATGAGGTAATTTGTCAGGCCACAGCTAGACTTGCTGACTAAAATTTCCTTTCTTCCTTCTCTATACATAAAATAATGGAGGGCCAGGAGGATCTTTAGCTTATAATCAGTGCTGTGTGCTGCTTGCATAATATATGAGCCTTGGGAATAGTCCAGTTATGTACTTTCATACCTGCCATAAGTACTATACTCTAGCAAACACTGAATTAATGGATGTTTAATCAGTTGGGAGGGTTTTTGAGGTCAGGGTCACATTTAAGCCTTGTATTAGCTAGAAATTTTTTTTTTTTTTTTTTTTTTTTTTTGGCTCTTTAAGTCTTTAAGGCAAATACAAATGCATATTTATCTTACTTCAGCAGCAGGTTTGTTGAGCAGCTCATCTTCTGCCGTATGCCGGGCAAAACTGTGAAGTTTGAAAGTTTGATCTTGTGAACTCAGCGACTGGTGCTATGGTCTGTGGTATTGTGTGAATACTAAACCTTAGAATGCAGCAAGGATGTAAAATATCTATCATTGTTTTAAATCTCTGTAAGGTTAATAAGAGAAGCAGGAAGATGTATAGCTTCATAGCATGCTTGTAAGATTTATACGCAAATGATATCCCAGATGCTGTTGCATGCATCTTGAGACTGCAAGTCCTTGTTGGTTGCCCATGTGATCACAAAACTTAGTATTTATCCCAACTGATTTGTGTCATGTATCATGAGTAGTTTTTCATGAAGTGACTACCTAGGCACTGCACTGGAGGATGGAGCTGAATTTCTGCCCTTGTTTGCTCTGTTACACCATGTAATTGTTTACTGACAGCAAAAGTGGCACTACTTTGCTTAATTGCTGTCAATATACGGGATATTCCAGGTCCTCAAAGCATGTTCTCCTTCCCTTCTTTCCAGATAGCAATTTTATAATAAAAGACCAAGGGCAAATAGATAACTGGCAAAGAATTGATCTATCCTAAGACACACTGTATATCTGTTCCACAAGTTTGTTATGAAGTATCCAAAGCGTGAAGGATAAAAAATGAATAGTATATGGGAAGTAGGCCAGGTTACTGGAGTAGGATGACTCAGAGTGGAAAGGTCACTGGTATAACTAGCAGCTCCAGCAAACAAACTCTAGTAGATCTGCTTGAAGCGGTTAAAGAAGTTACTGCCCTTACCTGTTCATCCTTGCCTTCTTGCATCCCCCTTAAGGAAACTGGTAGAAATAAGTACTTGATTCCATGCTACTTGCAGCCCAGTTCAGTTCTAAATATTATTGCAAAACTTTTTTAATTGGTCTTTTGAGCTACAATTTAAGGTGTAAACTAAAGCATGGGATTATGTTTTCAGTAAATGTAAGGTACAAAGTTCAGAGCGCAACAGCAACTGCTGGATCTGTGCAATGCTTGCAGTGAAGTCATATCAATACATAGCATTCTAGATGCTACATGATATGACTGCTAGTAGTGAAAATGAAGTGAAGAAATTAGAAGAAAGGGAAAATGATGTGAATACAGTTTTGAATTTTATAGAGAACATGCTTTATCATATAGCATTCTGGGAAAAAGACACATATCGTAGAGAAATCAATCAGTTTCCATTAAGTGCTATTAAATGTACATAAAGTAACATTCTGGATAATAATCCATATTCAGTGGATTAAAACTATTGATAATCTCTGGAAATTATTCTAAAAGGTGATTGCCACAGTATAAATGTTTCCACACTGATAGGACAGATCAATATTATTGAACATTGCAGTAGTTTCTGCAGTGATCTGAAAGAAAACACCACCTGTAAAAATTGCACATAGTCATCGTAGATCATAGATTACTAAATAGCTAAAATTGCCACCTTATTTCCTTTCAAAAATGTGTGGTAAAAAGTATCATGTGTACACTACGGATACCCTATCTCCTACATATCCTCTGTGAAAGCTGTTGGAAAAGTGCATGAGTCCCTAGGTAAAACGAATATAGGAATTGCTGAATCAAGAAAAGAACAATGGCTCATAAAGAAAAGCCTTGAAACCATTGCTAGCTTCAGAATTGTTTTGGTTTTGAGCATGGTACAGTGAATGAACATGCTCTGCAAATTGTTCAAACACAACTCTAGACCCACTGAAGTAGCTTTTACTTGATGTCCAGCTTCCCAGTGAGTTTTATCTGAGGTTTATACATTCAATACAAATGTTTCTCTGTGAGCTGTTACTGACAATGCCTCTTGGCACAGTCGCACTGAACTGGCATGAAGTTACTAAAAATTATGATGGAATAATATCATACTACTGGAGGCTGAGGTTCATCCTGATAATTAACACCAGTTAGGATTTAATAATAGTAACATTCAGGGTTTGATCCCCTCTTCATTAGTGAGTAAAGTCTATTCAAGTATTTTTCTGGTACACTAAGTTACCTGAAGCATGATATTCCAACTTATATTAGAAATACTCTTCTCCAGGAACAAGTACTCATTAACAGAGGTGAAATATCTAGTATTTCAAATGCAGTAGTGTTTATCAAATGTAGAGTAAGCAGTATAACCAAACGTAAGCAATCTAAGCTGTAAAAATGTAATCATATAGTAATGGCTTGAGACAGTAGTTTATTCTTTTCAATATTGTTACAGTTTCTTTAGTGAAACTAGCCATCATGAATGTGTGAGTAGACTTATTTGTCTGCATCAGTTTGTGCAGAACTGAAGAAAGTAAAGATGGGAGAAAAAGTTGTCATCAGTTCTGGAAACTGTCAGTGAGACTGCATGTTTTAACTTGTACGTTATTCCTTAAGAGTCTCTTTTCATAGGTCTGTCCGTCCTGGAGAAACACTGAGTGGCCTTTTAGAAGCATTAAGTTGTTTAAAGAAAAAAAAAAAAAGAATAAAGTCATGAAAACTGTGTCTGTTACGTAAGAGATCCTAATTTCACCTCATATTATGACACTTTCTCTGTTAGTTTGTTAATTATTCTTTTTGCTGTAGTTAATTAAAGCCAGCTCATAATAAAGTGGTTATTATGGTTGCTTTTTTTTTTAATGGCTCCATAAAACAATTTCTTCCACTCTTATCTTTGCCCATATGACCTATCCTGTTATGGACTATTAGAACTTAAAGTCAAGCATTGAAACTTGGCATTTATTTTATTAATAGTCCTAGATTCAGTTTGCTCTAAACTTGAAGGCTTTCCTATGTCATTCTTTCCCTCAGTGATTAATACAAGAGTTGATTCACCTTCCCACAGGAACATTTTCGTTTTTTCATTCCTGACATACTTTGACATTTAAAGTGTAAGTCTTCTAGCAACAACATAGCACAAAAGCTTTAAAAGACAGATTATTATTATTTTTTTAAATATTAAAAGATGGTGTCACTGAAAGTTTAAAATGGTAAAAGTGATCCTGCTTGTGAACTGTGACTAACCCAAGTGGAGGAAGTTTTTCTAGGAGTTGGACTTGAAAATTATTTTGTAATTTAACACTCTCAGGTGTCACAGTTAGATAAAGAATCCTATTCACCATGCTATAGCGTATCCCTTGCCAGCATGAAAACCTGAGCCTGATGTAATTCTGATAGGTTAAATTTCCATTGCAGAAGTCCAATTCTAATTTTTTTCCCCCTTTAGCTACAAGGTTTAGTAATAATATAAGATTTTAGAATTTCTACCTTAGAGGCATATACATTTAAAAATAGTGAAGTCAGGTATAAACTCATTTACAGGTAAAGGTTTAAAGCCCTCTGGTTCTGATAGAAGTTAGGGTTTTTTTCAAAGCAACATAGCTGGCAATATAAAAATTAAGATATGTTTCAGAGATTTCTAAAATTACATGTTGCTCTTCCTGTCTACTTCTAAAGGAAGAAAAGAAAGCCTAAGTATATCCATTTATTTTGTGGGAAGCCCATTATATTATCTACAACTGACAGGATCCAAGAAGATGTTGACAGGTGTAAACTTACTTTGTGCCATGCTGACAGCAGGATATGAGAACATTTAGCATGGTTAAGAATCAGTGCATTTGCATTATCCTCTTTTGTTGAAGTAACTCCTGCAGTACCAGTTCACGCTCTCTTGTTAAGCAGTGGAGGGAAACAGGAGAAAGAAATGAGGAAATTCCTGTAAATCAAAGAGAACACAGCGATTTCCCCAATGACAGGTTTCTACTGAAGAGCTGATAGTTAAAATGGTGAGGCCTCCCAGCAGTCTCCTCTGTAGGCAGGGATAGGCTAGCACCTCGAGAGCAGTGGTGCTTACAACCTCACTGTAAGCACCACTTACACAGGACTAAGTACCAATGCCACAGGTGCATCTGGTCAAGGGCCAGTAGAATAGTCTTACGTTTTATTGAAAATGACTAATTCAGTGTAAAAATGGGAGATGGCAGAACTTGAAATAAAGATAAACCTATAAAGCAAGAGTTATAGTAGCTCGCTGTGTCTATGCATGTTCTTCTCTATTTTGTTCTCTCTTCCTCTTTTGCCTTTTAGTGAATATTTTATAGTAACTTTTATATTTTATAGTGTTTTCCTTCAGTCTGTTTCTTTCCGTTATATTCAGTTTTCTTTAATTGTTTCCAGTTTTTTCACCTGAAATACTCTTTCAATCTTTAAGGCTTGCTCCTTTTTTCCCAAGTCAGCTTACTTTACCTATCTCTTTAGATCTTTGTGAGGATGCTCCTCTCTTTGATATTCATGTACTATTTCCCAGGAATGAACACAATATACTCTCCTGACAAGAAAGGCTTTTAAATTATTGCCAACTTTATTATACCTATTATTTAGGCAAATATATAATAAAAGAATACCACTGTGATAATGATTATTTCAGGAAATCTACATTAATCTTGGGTTTTGAATTAGCTTCTTAGCCCACTACTTAGCCTTCTCTATTTAGCAAGTAGACAAACTTCTGTTTTTCTTTGGGATTCCATGGAAAGGAACATCTTTATTCCTACATCAGAGACCTCTCAGTATGGCAGATCAAGAGATAATTTAATCCTTCAATTCCATCTTCATTATGTGTTTGTTTACATATGTTTGTGCTCTCTTCTGCTGGTATTGGTTTTTTTCCTTGTCTTTATATTTTGTGGGTATGGAGTATGGAACTTCATTCTTCACATGCTGATGCATTAATTGGTAGAAAAGTACAAATAGAAAACTGTTCTAGCTTTATACCATCACACCTGTGAGTCAACTTGGTATGCTGTTTTTATTTCAAATGGCAATTGCCAGGAAACTGTTGTAAATGATTACATTTGAAGTTTTATGTAATTTTTTATGTTGAAAATAATTACTAAATGATAAGAAAAAGTGTTCCTGATTGCAATAATAATAATAACAAAGGTTGTTCATATACAAATCCTCCAAACAATATACGTATACAATAACTGGAACCCAGCCAGGGTACATAGCAGGCAATACGTGCTCTATAAATATACTAAAAATCACAGTCCCTGCATCGATTTGCAAGCTGAAATCTGGCATAAAATCTTGAGAAACAGAGAAGAGGGTCATTGGGCTTGAAAGATATGTTAGTAATGGCAGTTGGATATGTTCAATTCTTGGCTATCCAGCATAAGTTGTAATTCTCTACTTGGTGAATCAGATTTCTGTTCTTATTACCAAATAACTGAGTTTTCTGCAGTGACATGAAAAAAAGATAAAATGAATAAAGTCCCTTTCTTTGTCAAGCTATAAGCTATTGGATATAAGGGAATATGGAAGATATTTCTCAGAAAATTTGAAAAGTACAGATTATGCATCTTAAATATCACTTCTTTTAGAGTATTGTTCTGCAAACAACACAGTAGGCAAAAAGAAGACCAGCATTGAGAGGTATTGTAAGAAGACCCAGAAAAATTTATTTTGTGCAGTAGGAAACAAAGATTGAGGGGTATAGAAGGCTATATAAACTGTGTTATATAGGCATGCAAGAAGATGATCTGTAGAATACCTATAGTAAGTTTTAAAGCACAAGGCTGCAGATGTCATGACCACAGATGAGGTGATAAGAATGATATCAGTTTGAGAGTAGAAGAGATGGATATGTTTGTCTGGGGTGGGTGGAACTGTTAATTCCAAAAGTCTTTGCAGGAAGAAGGCTAGTGATTTTTATTTAGTCTCTTTTTCTACGTGAAAAACAGCAAAATGTCAAAGCTGAAGTAAAAATTAGAAATAGAAGCAGAGAAAGCTAGTGATGATTTGACTGTAATATTTTGTGGAGGGAGCTGCAATGGTATAGAATAATATTTAACACAAAAATAGTCAATGAACATAAACTGAGAGTAGTCTATATGCCACCCAACAGCTGTATTTATGTATATAATTGCTATTGAGCCACACTATGATGATGGAGTAGCATTCAGATAAAATTAGCCAGCAGTTGTAGTGATAGACTGGTATAGACCAGAATCTGCAGTATGGGTGTATTCTTGCATCCAAAACAAACAAACAAAAAAAACCTATAAAGGTAATATAGTTATATAAATATTTCATTTCATTTTATACCAAGATTTTTAGTAAAAAATATATGTTTATGCTTTTGAAATCTCCTTCTGCTGTGGGCAAATTAAATTTCTTCCCTCCCTCATCTGTAACATATGTAAGCAATATTAAGAATGTCTGTGCATGATAAAATTTTAAATATGAATTACTAATGGCTCTATGTGTATGAGCTCAGAAATCAGCATATAGATTTTCTCATTTTACTACTTTTCTTCCTTGCTGCTTGTCAGCTGTTTTCTAGATTGATTTCACTGCAAACAAATAGAAGTTCTAACCTAATATTAAGTGAGTGCTCCAGGGCTAATCACTACAAAACAAAGTCATACTCAGAACTTCTGGCAGTGCAAGTGTCTCCGTCTCCTTATGCCCTCATTGTCCTACAGTCATTCAGAGGGATTTTAATCAAATCATAGAAGTATAAAACTGTACAATTTCATGAAATATTTTAAAAATAGCATGAATATAATTTAACATACCATACATTTTGTTTTTAGTAGAATATAAATCAAAAAAAAATTACTCTACCGTAACATAACTGTATTGGTGTAGCATTGTATGAGGATTGTGTTTCTTGGGCAAAACAGCTGTTATGTAATGCAAGCATAGAGCATAATGTCTAACCTCACACAGTTCATCAGTAAACACAGCAAACACTTCTTAGTAATTGGTTTTTGAGTTCATCAGAAATGTCTGAAATTATTTTTAGGAGACAGAATCACTGGTGAAGAAGTTTTGATTTGTGATTGCGATGGTGGGTGTCCTGCCAACAGGAGTTCACCTATGGAAATAATATTACAGCTTTTGTATCTTTTCTCAAAGTTCAGAGGAATTCCAAATGGCTGGACAGATGCAAGCTATAGTCTTCATACCTACAAATTACCCTATTTTCCTTAATCTCTGTGACTATAAATTATTTCACCTATCTACCTATGTGGATGCAAAGACTATCAGAGACCCCTGATGAAGTAAAAAGACTTCCTTAAAAAGAAATATTAGTAAAATATTTATCTTCTAAGTTCTAATGCAGGAACAACATTCTGTTCCTACAAGTTCTACTTCATTTTTTTTCTTTGTTTCTATATTTTTTTAATTCTTCCCTCCCGTGCCATTGGAAGGGGAGGAGAACAAGAAAGCAATTGTGTGGTGCTTAGCTACCTGCCAGGTTAAATAAAGAACAACAGCTGTAAAGAACTGACAAAAATCATACTGTTACAGTATCTCCTCTCTCAGGGATGCCGGCTTTGCATCTGGACGTGATTCTACCCCACCAGTTCTGTATGTTTAAAGAAAAACAATATCTATTCTGGTACCAAGATTCCATAATTAGACTCC
The DNA here is from genome assembly GCF_019238085.1 of Lagopus leucura. Taxonomy (NCBI): domain Eukaryota; kingdom Metazoa; phylum Chordata; class Aves; order Galliformes; family Phasianidae; genus Lagopus; species Lagopus leucura. The sequence continues at coordinate 10,264,503 of NW_024962266.1, forward strand.
TTGGCTGGCAGCAGCCTGCTGAGTCATAGTCTACTATGTGCAGAGGTGCATATTGTCTTCTACAAGAGCTGGCACTGTTTCATCTATTCATCTATTTAGAAAGTCTCCTTTGCCAGTAAGGTGGATACTGTCAGAGCAGATTGCTTTCAAACCAAATGCTTTTGTCTGTTTCATAAATCAGTATACCCTGCACAGTTCATCTTCTGTCAAAATACACACGTGAAGTGTTCTGTGGTCTCTTATATCTGCATTTCCAAACAGTTCGGATTTGTCAGAAGTCTTGTTAAACTTCATGTGGCTAGTGATTGTTCAGCTCTATAATTTGTCAAGATCCATCTGCAAGACATCTCTACTCTCAAGGAAGTCAACAGCTCCTACCAATTCAGTGTTGTCTTCAAAATTACTTAGTATACTCTTGAGTTCTGCATAGAATTTATTTATAAAAATAATTAAAAGAAATGGTCTTGAAGTGAAGCTCTGGAGAACTGGCTGAATCCTGAAGTAATCCAACTTACTATATTCCTTTGAGATTGACCTGTCAGACAGTTGTCCACCCATTGTATTATGTACTTATCTGTATGGTTAGGGCATTTTTTCCAGAAGAATGCTGTGGAAAAACAGTATCAAAATCTTTTCTGAAGTCCAAAAAGATTATATCATCTGGCTTCCCTTGGCCAAGTAGGTGAGTAATCTTTTCAAAAAAGCAAATTAAGTTCATTAAACTGGACATTCCCCTAGCGAATTCATGCTAACTATAACTAATTTTGTTGTTTTTGAACCAACTTATTTTGGATTTATGACAGCTGAATTTTGTCTACCACTTTATTTCTCAATCACTTTGTATCATAAGATTCTTTATAGCTCTTTGCAGGTACTGTGTTTAGTGCCCTCTATAATTTTTCCTGTCAGCAAACTTTGTCAAGTTGCTACTTACACTCTTTCTGTGCCGTTAACCAGCTTGTTTTACACTGTCTAGATGTATTTTGGCACTCACATGCTCAGCAGCAGAAATTTATTTTATGATAATTTTAAATATTTTAATATTTAAATGTTTTACCATGGTTTGTTGGGATCAGTTCATTGGTTTTAAAAAATAACATATTTAAACCAGAAATTGATTACACTAGACAGGTCAATCTGCCCTTACAATGCCTAATTAAGGTTTGTGAATCAGTGATTAGAGATTATTTTACAGATGATAAAAATAAATGAAAAATTACAGAAGTCATAAAATGAAAATCACTCCCCACTTTCCAGCATTCTTTGATATTTGGTGAAATTTGAATTCAGGATGGCGTGTTCAGCTCAATTGTGTTGACCCAGCCTAGCTAAAAAGTAAGGAAATTCAGTTACTTGTAACTTTTTCTTAGTTGACTTCAGGTACAACATTAATCCCAAAAGGTAGCATCAACAAGAAATGGTAATCAACACTGAGCTCAGGTAATGTACTAATTTGTTCATGCTATAAAGACCACATCTAATACTATCTAAGATTTGTTATGGTTATTACATATAGAATTACTTCATCTCTCATTGGTAGCTGTTACTTTGAGGTGAATCTCAATTTATGTTCATAAAAAGACACAGTTTATAGGAATGCATAGAAGTAATTGAAGTAAGATGTATTTATTTGGGATATGCACATGCATTAACACTCATATACAAAATATCTGCGTATGCTAGCAAAAAGGTAATGAACTTCAAATGTTTCCAAAGTAGAAATAAAGCTGAAGTGATAAAAGGCAATGTGACTGTAATTTGGTGATACATAACCCTAATATAATTGTAAAATATAATATAAAATATATTATTTATCCAAATTATATTATTATATCCAAATTATATTTATTTTTATATTAAAATATAATATAAAATATATATAGTAAAACTATCAAATATTTTCTAGACTTTATCTAAAAGACAGAAAATTGTGTTTATTGTCTGATTTATTTTCACATTCTAACTTGTCAGGATAGCATGATGGCCTTTCAAAAATGTAGCTCTTGACTAAGAGTCAACAAAAATGAAACTACTTCAGATTATATATCTTTAGCTAAATTGATGCAATATGATACAGATCATTAACTCTGAACACCTTATCCATTCATCTTTGCAGCATACACACTGAGGTTGCTGGATGAGAAATGTTATTGAGCATGCAGACCATTTTTAACATTGATATAAGAATACAATAAGTAAAAAGATGAAGTTCCTGTGAATTCTTAGTGAATAATAGTTTAAATAACTTTTGCTACATATACTTCTTCCCATGGATGGTCGCTATATATCACTCTGAAATATGAAACAGAGTATATTTATTTTGAAGTGCTGGAAAAATATATAGTGCTGCCTTTTTTTTTTTTTTTCCCTCATATGTTATACATTATATTGTTGGTTTTTTTATCTTTCCACAAAGAGGATCCATGTAATACAAATAGTCAGGTTTCTGGAATATTGGTAGCTTCACCTAATTGTAGTAAGTGACTGTATATCATTGCTGAAGACCTACTATTTATATTAAGATAAATCTTATAACCTTCAAAGGCAAAGAAAGCCATATTTATAGGCTTGCTAAACCATATTTTTATTTCACAGATCAAAACTTATTTGGTAGCAGAAACCATCCCAGCACTTCAAAATATAGATTTGCAACTGTGATGTACTGTTAAAATTTAGTACAACTTTTAGGGATAAGTACTTAATGATAGAAGTACTTTATAATACAAGGCATAATCTATAAATACAGATTACCTGGTGGACTTTACATTCACTGTACCAATTTATTCAGACTTCTTGTTTGGACTGTAGAAGTATTAGTTCCTCTCAAGCTAAGGTTAAATAAATGCATCATTAAATAAAGGAAGAGAAAAAGTCTGCTATCAAGATCAATACATGCAAAATATTGTACAAAATGAAAACAATTGAAAAAGAAACTGTAAGATGTGTTCTTTTTAATAATGATTTAAAAATATATAACCATAATATGCAGTCAAAATGAAAGCATGGTCAACATATGTTTCATAGACAAGAAATAACAGCTGCTATGCCAGGAGTTTATTGGAAAACTAACAGCTGGATTGGAAATCAATGTTGTTATTGTCTCTTTTGATTGAGGTTATATTCTAGGTATCATATTCAGCAATGGAAATGTCAGTTTCTCAGCAGTACTAGACAGAACAATGATTGATCCAAAATATATACAGGTACTGGTTTTCCAATTGTTCTTAGTAATAAATTAACATAATCACATGGAGGTTTCATTTGAAAGTCTTTGAATACTAATGGATATTATCTACAGCTATTTTGGCATTCTTTGTAGTGCAAATATTGGCAGAACAATTTCAAATGTCTGTGATATTTAAGCTATATATTTACCTACTAATTGTAGTAAAGTGTTAATACTTTAAAATATTTAGCATAGCTCTGTTATATTTATTAAAAAATTTTTAAGCTTCTCTTTTATGGAATTTAGGAAGCTTGAAAAATCTTTCTCTGTTTGCCCCACATCACTCACACCAGCCAAATTTTGACCTGTCAGTATCAGATGTATCTCTTTGGTCTTTGTTCCCCTTCTCTTTACTTTGCATGACACCAGCATTTTATATATTTGGTGAGAAGTATTTCAGCTCGTTCTTTTTCTGTTATTTCTGCTGAAGACCCACAAGAACATAGTTCCTGTATGTATTCCTTATATATTTCTTCACAGATAACATTGAACTGCATGAACGTCAGGAGAGCTTGTTAATAAACCTAACAGTCTTGTCCTAGTCCCTGCCCATATTTTTAGTCCAAAAAGTGTTTGGGGCAAGGAAGAAAGTGAGGATTAAGAGATAGCAGGTGCATGTTGGGGAAAAAATAGAGGAGTGAGAAGATTTATTTTTAATCCACATAATTTCACTGAGGCACAGTGTCTCACAAACTGCTGAAAAAGTTTTTTCAAAGAGACAGTGTATACTAGCAAAATGGTGAGAGCAGATAATTCCAACATGAAATATATTTTGAAACTATAGGCTATATGCATCTTGATGCAAACCACTGTATCTTGAATCTCTAGCTCATACTGCTGTCTTGGGTTAGGATTCATGAATTCAAAGATATGTATGAATGTGGTACAATGCACAGCACAGGTGAATTTAGAATGTCATCTATTTTACAAGTAGAATAACAGATGCCTGTCTAAACCCCGTTTATTTGTCTTAAAAGTGCAATCAAAATGTAATACAGTTTATTTTTTACATTTGTTCATAAAGTAAGTAGTAAGAGAAAAAGCAATACGTCTCTTCAACCTTAAAGGAAATATTAAAGGTTAAGGAAAATGGCGTAAAGTAGACTCTGTATTTTTGTATATTAAAAGAAATACATATATTTTCTTTATATCAGTTGCACAGATACCTCTTCTGTCAATCATTCATTGCCCGTATTCAACACTGTGTCTTATCAGAATAGCCCTTGCTATGATTCACTTTATTGCTGCTTTTATGCACCATAAAGCAGATGAGTACTGTGTACCTCTCATTTGCACAAAATATTTTACATCCAGGAGAGCAATAATTAAAATAAAGGCATGAAATTTCTTGAGATTTTTTTCAGTATTGGTTTGTATTTTACCATATTAGTTACCTTTTGTCTCTCATGTTTACAGGCTGCATACTAGCAAAGTGAAATCTTTCTTTAATATAGTCCTTGCTTTTCAAAGAATCTATTGGTTTTTCTTTGTTTGAGGGATTAATAATAAGAATGGTGGTTAGAATTTAAAAAAAAAATATCTTACCACAAAGCATCTCTTTACAGTGGCAGATAGAAGGAAACTGATGTTCCATCTAATAGCAGATAGCAGGTAAAACTTCAGTCTTTGACACTGTTGTACTTCCTCGCATCATCCTCTACTAATACTTTCAAAAAAATCTTTGAAATGCTTCTTTTTTTTTTTCCTCTTCAGAGTTTCATTTTCCAGACTCTTTTCTTGCCTCTTGATAGAGTTAAGAAGCTTAGACAGACTTAGAAGCGAAATTTCTTTGTTGTTGTTAGGTTTTTTGTTTTGATTTTTTTTTCTTTTTAAACACCATAAGCTTTGCAGTCTTCCGGGTCTATTAAGAACAAGTTATTTTCTGATACTGTAGCGATTGTGTCAGCAGTCTGTACAGCCACGAGGCATTTAGTGTCTAATGCAAAGCCCTTCTTATAAGGAGTCATTCCCTTGACTTCACTGGGTTTGGGATCAAGTCCTTTCCATCCATCACTCCTCACATTTCTACATTTCTTAATTAAACGAAGAGAAAAGGTCCCAAGTACCCATGCTATGAAATATTGACTTTCTAGCAAGGATACAGAAAAAGAGCATCTGCTCAGTCCTTCATTACATCTGAGACTCTCAACACTGGTAACTTACTACAGTAGCACATAAAAATGATACACTGTCATTTTCACTGGCGGTGACCATGTGAGACTTTAGAGTTGACCTAGGTGTGTGACACACAGGAGAGCTGCTCCTGAGGGAACAACTAGTTCTCTTTTTGTCATATGCAGAAAATGGCCTGGGCTACAGCTACTAGAGGAAAGGAGATTTTGGAAAGCTTTTCTCCCTTGATTTTGCTTCCAGGCTATGACAGCTTGTGCAATGAATGCCATCTTCCTCCATGCCTGCAGTTAGCACAGAGCTGTGTCTGGCAGAGCTACAGCAAACTATGCTTAGTCACCACTGTGTTATGGCTTCTTAAAAGTGCTGTTCCCCACATATGCTGCATATTTTGTTGAGTTAGAAGTATTAGGTAGCTAATGTGATTCTAATAAATATTAAGGGAAATAGTGGGGAGGCTGCTTGTTTATTGGTTGGTTTGTTCATTTATGTTGTGTGTGTATGTTTGTTTGTTTATTGTGATTTATCCATAGTCAGACTCTGACGTTTAGAAAAAGTAGCCTGATCAAAAATAATTGTTCTTGCTATCTATTATGGTTTCAGAGGTTTCCCAGAAGATCTGAGACAAATTTTACGTATAAGTGATTCTGTTGAATAGTAATAGTTACCAAACTGTCTTGCATTAACAGATTAATCCTGATAATGCAACTATGAGCTTATTACTTTGAATTTCTAAGTGGTTTAGGGAGACCAAGCTACCTGAAGTTAGATGATTTAAAACATAATTGGGCTCCCTATAAAAAATGCTTAGGTTTTCAAGTATGTTTAGTACCCATAGCTACTACTAAAATAAGCATCAGTAACTTATCAAAAGACGCAGTAGGAACATCAGCCAGCTGTAGGACTCCTGCCGGTAAGTCGTGTGTTCATGCCATGGATTCCTATTATAGTGAAGCCTGCATATGCAGGAAAATTTCAGCAAAGATCTTAAGCACAAATAATGGAAAGAAAATGAAATCTAGGATTGAGTGAAGTCAGTGGTTATATTAATACTACATAGGTCACTCCAAAAGGGATGCCTCCTTTTGGTTTCTTGGAAACTGCAACAGATAAAAAGAACACGGTAACACCTTTTGGTAGCAGATTATCAGCTACAAAACACTACTTTTCAACACAGTCATTGCTGTTAGCTATGCATTTTCACCAGCGATGAACAAGAGTCTGTATGTTGTGCTTGTAAAACTCTGCACCAGAAGAGGTGACCCACTGTTGCCACTATGGAAATGCACCACCCACCACCTCACTATGCTCACATCCACTGTATGGTCTCCATCAACATTCATCAAGTTTTGAGGAATGTCAGGGGGTGATATTTTTTCTGCATGAACAAATTCAGTGACACAACTTTTCTTCCTACTCACTTCCACATCAGATGCCATTTTGTCAGACTGCCCCTCTGTTGCCATCTGTCACATGGCAACAAAATGTAACAGAATACTGGTGGGAAGGTTCAGCCTCTATTGCCATACCAACATGAGCTTTCAATATTGTGGACCAACATAATATCATAGTAGGCATTACTTTCAGAGAAGCCCTCATAAGTTCAAGTAAGGCTCAATTTAACCCTTTAGGTTTTGTTGCTGCATTTAACAAGTGTTTATATCTTTGTGGTAACAAAAAATGACTGCAAAGTATAAAAGTAACTGTTTCTTGAAATTGCTAAAATGATATGAAGTAAAATAGAAAAGAATATCATACCTCTCTAATGAAGATTAGATATGACGAAGCAAAGACAGTTATGGTCCCTGTGGAATGCACAGATTAATGTAATCGTATGTCTACTATAGGAGAGTATTTCTGCACCTGAAACAAAATGTAGTAGTAATAAAATGAGAGAGAAGGAGGGATGCTGGGTGGTAATGTATAGTAATTAAAAAAGAAATCTGCAGTATCCCACTGGATGACTGCAATCGAAGACAGTTTAAAAGATCAATTTGAAGTATTTTTATTTTCAGAGTATACAAAAAGTGAGAAATTAAATTAGGGTGACCTGTGCACATTTTGCAAAGGGCAATGCTACTGAAGAGGAATGCTGATGATTTGTGAATGTGACTCTTATTTATAATACTCAAGCTGATTAGAAGTTGTCTGCAGCGTGCATACACTACTGGAATATAATTATTTAGAAGGTAGAATATTCTAAGATTAAATTTAGGGAATGCTTTGATGTTGTGACTTTAATATTGGTAACCCTAGATCTTTCAAACAAATGTGATTAGTTAGACTATGTGCTACATATTTAAATCACAGCCACTCCTCTTCACAGTATTTAAGAGCTCTGGGCAATAATAAAAATTGAGTAATGGCCTTTTTCATTTCAACACTGTAAGCAAGAGGTAGAAATGCTCACTGATTATGAGAAAATTGTGATTGGTAGAATGAATAAGTGGTAATTGTTCTGCATTAAGTGAACAAAGGAAACTATCATAGATTAATGCAGTCTCAGTTTTATTACAGCTCAGCTGGAAATTCTAATCAACTGCGACAGGAGCTGAATGAATTGGCTGCACCCAAAGGTGCTGTTTATTAATTTATCTTAGCAAATAATGATGGTGTGTCAAAGTAAATTATGTTGCTTCATATGTTGCATGTCTTTGTATTGAAACACAGAAGTGAGAGAGATTTGTTCACTTACCCTTTTCAAAATCAGAAGTATTAAGCTGTCTGTGTGTTACGAGTTTTTGTTTCATTCCTTTTTCTCTAAAATTCAGATTAATCATAGGATAACCATATAAGCATACAAAAATAACTACCCACACATGTGGGTACATACAATGCATGGGCATGTATCTCCCCATCCACTCTCCCAGACTCCTGTATTTGTACCACTTTGCACTGTGGTATTTAAATTATGTGAAGATTTGCCTGTTTTGTATAATCACAGAATTGCAAAGGTTGGAAAGGACATCAAGAAATTGCCGAGTCCAAGCCCTTTGCTAAAGCAGGTGTCCTAAAATAGGTGGCACAGGTAGGCATCCAGACAGGTCTTGAATATGTCCATAGAAGGAGACTCCACAACCTCTCTGGGCAACCACTCCAGTGCTCTGTCGCCGATAGTGCTTAGAATCCATACACAACTGTTGGTATCTGAAGTGGAGATTAATTATGTATTTATATGCTCAGATTAGTACGTGTACATATGAAGATATGCATATATATACATATGTACAGACAAGTTTATGAGTTAAGAATCTGTTCTTAAAGCAAGAAGATGGGCTGTGAGGATAGAAAGAAAAGGAAAAAAAGAAGGAAATGAAGGATTACTTTATTTTCATTGATGAAGTTTGAAACGTGATATTTTAAGTGATTTGCCCAGTGCCTGAAAATAAATTAGTGTAAGAAGCACTAGGAATATATCGAAGATCTCTTCACTACAGGCCTCAACCATTTCAGCTTTTTTTCTAATTTTTTGTCTCCAGAAATATTTTTGATTGGCGCCTCTAGCCCTATGTGCCAGTGGTACCTTAACGTTGATAAAAAGTCCTTTTGAAGTCAAATAGACAAATTCAGAGAATTTTATTGTTTGACTGTACTGAATTGATACGAGTTCCCTAATTAAAATATACATGATTTAACGACCACTTCAGTGCTAATTTGTTATATCTTTTCAACAGTGAAGTCTGAATTACTGCATTTGTATTAAATAGGAATGAGATTCAGTCCTGAGTAGATATTTCTGTCAGAGATGAAATATGAGAAAAAACAAGTACATATGTGTAATGTGAATACTAGTGCCTTAAGTTTTCCAACCAAAATCCAATTTGCTGTCAGATACAAAAATTGGTTTGTAATACTGTCCTTATGGCAAGTCAGAAAAATTGTATTAACAGGTTTAAGATTCCCAGAGATTGTTACAGAGATTGGTATTTCTGTAATGCAAACAATTTAAACAGATATTGGAAAAGGACACCTCTGAATATAGACTTTTTTTCAGTAAATAAATTTGCAAGGTGTGAAATGTTCATTGTAATAGTAATTATGGACTTAAAAATAGACAGATTACCCAGCAGTATTTACAAACAGCATATAAAAAATCCTACCATGAATCCTAAATTCCTCTTTCCTATTAATGGGAGCAACTGCTTTTTTTGAAAGACGCCTGCATATCTTTTTTGGAGTCAAGACTTATTTCTGGAAGTCACTGCCATTGCAGTCCTCATCACCAGACCTCATTATTTTCCTAAACAAAGTTTCTGCTTCCTTGTGAATTAGCATTAGAAAGCGGTGGTATCCATGGTCAGTTGATGCCTGGTCAGATTTTTTCAGATGAGGGTTATCTCAGTTGAAAATGAATAAAATAAATTCAGAATTCCAGTTACATTATACAAAATAATGTTACTGTCTACTGTCAAGTTATGAGCGTCAGTATGCAACTATACAAACTGATTACAGAAAATTAATTCAGGGAATTGCAAGGAAATTTATGTTCCTGGAACACTTGCCTTCTTCCAAAAACTTTGTGCTTTGTATGAAAATTGTTATGTTTAAGTTAGTAGAAAATACCATTGATATGCCTTATAGCATAATCCTAAAACTAGGATAAATCAACATATTGTAGCACTACTTTGCATTTCTATTTTATTTGCTTATTCCTTCATTAATATTTCTCACTATGTTGTCAGCAGAAGGGAACATGAATGCTTCAGAATAAAGTAGAACATACTTAGATATCTTAGCCTTGTTTACCAGGATCTTCCTTTTTTTAATTTTTTATATTCTTTAAAAGCATAATAGCATGGAGAAAAACGTGTAAAATGTGGAAAACTGTTTCATTTTGATAATCTACTGCTGGATGATTTTGATAATAAGCTTCAAGAACTTTGTTGGAAATATGTCCTTTATGCGTAAATTTATATAAGAAACATTAATAGTCTAATTCATACGTGTTGGCACACTATAAGAGCTGGGAAAAACATCCCTGTTTTGACTATGAAAGTGCCGCAACCAGCTAAAGTGTTGCTATCTTTTTATCTTTCAGCCAATATGTTTACAATTTGCTATGCTTAGAAAATTACCCTGCTTAGAATTACACTCAGTTTCAACTTTTGCTGAATTGCAAACATATAGCAAATCATAATGATGGCATTTTGGCAATGCAGAGAAGAAAATAGTGGAGAAAATAATCCAGTTGTTCGTATTTCCTAATTGTTTTTTCTTATTGTTCAATATTTCAGATGCATTAATGTTTCAGCTGGTGGATATAGTAAGAGGATTTCCCTAAGGAATGAGTAGGAACTCGATATATAAGACCAGAGGTCTCAGTGAAATTAGTTTTGGTTTAGATTTCTAAGTAAAATTGTAACCGTAGGATTGAGCTGTAAGAGCAGGTAGTAGGTAAATCAGCAGTGCTGATGACTGGTGACTCAAATGTGCCTATTCACTATACTAAGAAGTTTATTTCTTTACTGACCTATTTAAAAGGATGTGTGCAGCGAAGAGCTATGTGTGTCTGGAGCCACCCAGTTTGAAAGTTTCCATCTTTACAGTTCAGGATTAGGGATATGAAGGCAATCTGTCTGCAGTGAGCTACTCTTGTGTGATCAGAGTAAACATTTTTTAATTCCAGTTTAATTAATTGCATTTATGTTTTTAAATGTAGAAATTATTGATGCTTAAAATAAAGTTTAAGAATTAATAGGACCTGAAGAATGTTGCTGTATCTGTTATCTCTGACAATTTACTACTTCTTCAGATGTGACAAGTCACATTTATGGCCATGAATCCTCATCTAGGTATCTTGTATCTGACTTGATCATAAATCTTTCAGCAGTTATAAACCTCTGATCTTGGTCACCATGACAATATATTTTATTTCTGTAGATATTAAATTTTTATAAAAATTGCCCTTACTTCTTAGGATTTTATGAAAATGAAGTAAGCATTTCTGCAACTCTGAAAGAGGGGGTGATTTGTATTATTTTCTTTTTCCCCTGAAAGTCTTGACAAAGAATATTCAGGTTTTATCGAAGTCCATGAGGAAATTCCGTGTGCTAGTTTTCTGTAGAAAACAATCTCATGAAGAGAAATTTTGGAGCATTTGATTCTGGTTTACAAGGTTAAATCATATCCTGATTTCTTAATCCTTCAGCTTTTTAATCCACTTTATCACTATTCACTTGTTTGTTTGTTTGAAAACATTCTGAAGGCATATTTACTAAGTGTTTTACAGTCTATTAACTCTTTAGCTGCAGCTTTTGAATGCTAAAGTTCATAATCTCTCACAAATCAACTAAAAAGCCTCATCAGCAGTGTGAACATTCACAGGCACCGAGATGCACATATGAGAATTGACTAAAAAATTAAAAATAAATAGATAAATAAATATTTGCCTACACTTAACATGCTTTACTTTCAATCTAGAATCTATGATGTCTGATATTTGAATATAAACAAGGCCTTGGCTGATTTGCCAAATTGGCACCATTAATATCCATTTTTTATACTGATATATACATGGATATATGTGCCCAGAACTTTTCCATATTGCTTCAATCTTCACATATTTTGTCTTTAGATCCAATTCTAGGCCAAACTACTTAGCACAATTTTTCCAAGAAACTTTGATTAGAGTCCTCAAATATGGCCTGAAAGATGGACAAACGAGTTTAACAAAACTACCTACAGCTGTTTACCAATTTAGTGGCACGTTTTGAATCTCCTGCAAGTTTATTTTTTGCGTTCACACTTGTATACACACACAGGTTCGCAGCCTTAGAAAAATAAGACTGCTAATACAGCAGATGTTCAAAAATGAGAAAGCTGAGAAAGGAAAAAAAAAATATATAAGAAAAACACGGGAATTGTTCAGCTGACCTGAGAGAGGTCAGTACCTAATACAAACATTGTTATATTTTTGTTGTCGAGTCAATCCATTGACATTCATCAGTGCTTTCTGAATATTTATGGAGACCAAAAAGTGGGTATTAGCATAGTGAGGTGGTGGGTGGTGTGTTTCAGCAGTAGTGACAGTGACATGAAAGATAAGCCACGTTCTGGATGATGGTGAATAACTGTCACATCATAAATGAAGACCTTTTGTATTTGCTTATCTGTGCAAATCAGCTAATGGTGGTTACTGTGTTGAAACACAGTGTTTTGTAGCTGAAAATTTCTTCTATCAAATAGTGTTATTGTGTTCTTTATGTCTGTTGTAGTTTCAATGGAAATAAATAGGAGGCATTACTTTTAGAGTGACTTGGTACAGATTGAATGGCCAAGCCAATTATTTCCTCAGAAGTACTTATTACAACTGTGTTGAATGCATAGAAATAGAAAAAGAAACATACTCATGAATATGCCACTTGTTTCTAAATTAATTTCTCTCAACCTTGACAGCATGCTTTTTGAGAAATAATTATTCATATACTTGAGGTGGTCTTGTAGTACTACAGCAAATTAATGTTACAGCGCTCGATGTGCTTGCCAAATGAATGAATTTGCAATTACTGTGCCATCTGTGTTAATGCTGTATTCTCAGATGTGGCGTATATGGTTTAATTTGGTAGTGAACAATGAAACCTTCCGATAATATGTGTTGTTCATCAATTCAGTACACTGTGTTTTCTCCCAGAGTATTTACTTAATACTGCCCAGGTAATTATGGTATACAGTTGTATGTGTGGTGTGGCATTTATATATTGCTGGACAACCCTAAGGTTTTTCCTGGAGCACTTTGGTATAGCAAATAGCACACTTATCATATTTTAAAATTATTGAGCAGTTGTGCATCCATTTGTACTTATGCATTACTGCTTAAATCATTAACTTTGTTATAACTCACCTTTCTAGTGAGCAACAAGCTAAGGCACTTTGTGGGGAAAAAACTGACTAGGTTTCCTTCTTAGTGCATGTTTTCTTGTTGGTTTTATGAAAGCAAAATATACTATGTGCAGAAACACAGCTTTTTGCATTGAGTAATTTGGGATATTTTGTCATTTATAAAGACATATTTTGATCATAATTTATCTCCTTAATCTGTGCACTTAATCTGTGAGTTTTAGGAATGCTTGGCCTTCATCTCCTCTTTCTATTCTCTTAATCTTCTAGCTGTTGTACTGAATAATGTCATGAACTAGAAAACCAAAGGATGACAGCAAAAAGAAACAAAGAATTATTACAGAATAAGATAAATGTAGTGCCACTTCTGCTAATCTTAATTTACTTAGAATTTACTGAGGATCCTTCTGTCATATCATCCATCACAGATAGACACTAGGGTGAGAAAGAGGTAAGCAATTAAAAACATGTTCTTAATCTCAGGTATTTTGTGATTTCTTATTCAGTTAGGTTTCATTGACTGTTTTGCTCTTTCTGTCAGGTATAAAATCATTTGTCAGTTTCTGTGGTTAAAATTAGTGTCCCTGAAAGAACTAGCCTTGACAGCTGCTGAGGATAGAGTATAAATATATTTTAGTTCTAGAACAGGTGCTGCATTAACAATGACAACTGAAGCTTCCCCAGGCTGTCCCATTATCATGTGTTTCTGTTCATGATGAAATTTGATGCTTTGGCATTCAGGTCACTGGACTTTTCAGGTAGCACAGCTCACCTGTAGAATTGCTGATGGAGCAAGTTATAAAGTCAAATGCTGTGCAGGATCTCTTACAAGACTGAAATATTTTATATGCACAAAAGACTCTCAGATCTATGCAAGCTGAGATATTAAGCATAATCAAATTTCATACTCCAAGGAATACACTGATTGCCTCAGGGATCAAGAAGAATTTAACTCTGTGTACTCACCTTTCATGCTGCTTCAGGTAAACAGATCAGGTAAAACTTGTCCACATTTTCTGGCAGAATAACAGATTATAAAGTAGTGCAACATACCAGAACCTGTAGAAGAGAAGATTTTCTACACTGGAACATCTTAAATTAGTAAATGGTTTACATTTAGACTCATGCTCGTCTTTAGTTTATACCACATCACAAACCTAAATGCTACAATACAAATCTAGTTAATATAAATATGCCTGTAGAACTGTTGACACCAACCAAATGTTCCTGGTTCCAAGTCCTGGCTAATGGAATTTGGCCGGACAGCACTGAAGTTAAGGAGGTAAAGAACTTTACAACTGCTTAACATCTTGCTCTTGATTACTCTATTCCTTTGGTTTATGATTGATGTTATGGAAAAACTCTGTGGGTACATTTGTGCTGGCTGCTGACTTATTTGCGTGCCAAAGCTAAACTCAACCATGTATACTTTAGTCCCCATAATTTTTCCTGTCCACAGTAAAGCTGCTTCAGCCTTAGTAGTATTGAAAGTTAATTCAGAATGTGCAATTTATAAGCAAGGTATTCAGCAGGCATTTTGGACTAAGATTAGTGTTACTTAAGGGTACTAATTTCTGACTTTTTTTTTTTTTAATTATAAATGGAAATAATAACAAAGTTGTAAGATGAAAACCAAGCTTCTTGTTTGAGAATTTTGGGGTTGGGGATTTTGTATGATTTCGTACTTTTAAATATTACTCTTGAAATCACCAGCTGTGTTTTGTAACATGTGCAATGCCACCTGAGGCAATCATCCACTTTTTGTGAGGGCAGAGCTGGATGCAATGAGCCTGAAGACCCTGCCCAGCCCCACCTGGGTGTAATTTAACCTCAGATGAGGGGCCTTCTCTTTCCTTTGTGAAGGTTTGAAGGTGGCTTTCTCCGAACGTGTCTGCTGGACTTCCATGTTTATGAGGTAACGATAGAACTGCTCAGTTTGGAAAATATCTTAAAGATTATTGAGTCCAATCACGACCTAACCGTACCACCCTAACAACCCTCCACTAAATCGTGTCCCTGAACACCACATCCACATGGTTTTTAAACGCATCCAGGAATTGTGACTAGATCACCTCCATGGGGAGCCTATTCTAGTGCTTAAGAAACCTTTCTGTAAAGAAGCGTTTTCTGATATCCAACCTAAACTTACTCTGGCACAACTTAAGGCCATTTGCCCTCGTCCTGATAGAGTGTGATAAACACTGAGTCTCAAGGGAGCCTACTGCTTTTGCCAGCCCCGCAGATACGAGATCTGGAGCCTCTTGGTGTGGTTCTTGCCAGTGTTACCTAGGATCCCTGCTTTCCATCTCTTATACCACAGTCCTGTTTCTGTTACCTCAAGCACTGTGACTTGGAGGTGAAGGGGAGAGCCTGCATAACTAACAGGTCACTGCCTAGGTTAACCCAATTTAACTGGATAATCCAATTTTGAATGTCTCAGATTTGTGATATTACCTTTTGCTTTATTTTCCTCACCAGAAGGTGGTCTGAGGCCTCTTCAAACTGAGGGGAAAATAACCCCTGAGATACAATAACTGAGAGACGGTAGGCGTGGAGGTCTGTATTTGTTTTGTTATTGCAGAACTTTCATCTGTTCTAGGTTGTTGTCTTGAGATTTGAGACTTTCTGAACAGTCTTAGGTTCCTTTCCAGGCTGTCCTTTTTTTCTCTACAGTGCAACTGTATCAAGCTTTGAGAGTTACAGCCTTTCCTTGCTCTAATGTATGGCTCTGTTTCCATTGCTGTTATCCAAAATTGTTAATATGTATCTATATTAATTTTGTGCACTGTTACTTGATTCAAAAAATGAGTCAAGAATAGGGCATAATTCTGGATAAAAACATGTACAGTTATGGAATTGTTTCATGTGTTCCTTAATCCTAACAGGTGGCCATTTAGGGAATCAAATATGGGAAACTACTGGGTTACAAATAACTCCTGTTTCTGTGAGGTTCTTCTTTCAACTAAGATTGTCCCTAGCATTGTTCTGGGGTGGCTGTACAATTTTTTTTTTTTCTCAGTAAGGCTGCTTGGGGAAAGAAGGGTTGGAGAGCTAGGAGTTACTTCTCTGAGCTTCATGAGCTGCGATTGGGATGTTGGAGTAACTGCATAACTGTTGTGACTTGGCAGCTTCTGGAAATAGCTAGAAGTCTTCTGACAATAATATTAGTATTGTTTGGGTAGTCTGTAGGGCTTTGGATAGTAGAATCTCGAGAGAGTCTGGAGGTTGATGAGATTTTTTCTGTTCTGGGTAGATGGAAGATGTTTGAACAGGATGTGTTGAAGTTATGTTGTGGACATGAAACTGATATAAAGCTGAAGCTCTCAGAATAAAATGCTTAAATTCATGAATGAAACTAACACTTCATTATAACTGTAAGGTAGAGAGGTAGCAGTTTTTTTTTTTTTCATTTGTTAGTATATAATGACTTTGTTTTTCTTCAGTGGTACCTTCTAGAGAAGAATTGCATTCAGTTTGGGCCCATTATATTAATTAATATCATTGGCCTTGCTTGTATGCTATTAAATCATATATAACTTTTTTAGGTCAAAGATAATGTAGAGATATAAAAGTAAATTCTAATTAGGACACTGTCCAATAACTGTTATACTTTCCCATGTGTATGGAAAATGTTAGGTCATGGCCTGAACCAGTGATTGAACACCTGGTGAAGAGACGTGGTCAGCACTGGGAGCACAAATGCAAGCAACCTGTGCAACTCTAACTTCATTTAAGGGCTGGGAGTTGAGAGGGAAACACTTTTACTAGTAAGATGCTTCTTTTGGGGAGTTTTCTAGCAAGACTATCTTCAGACTGGGGTAAGATGTTCCTTTCTTATTACTGGATTGTGACTAATACCTTTTTTGAGTTGTCCAAAAACTGATCAGAGGCAGCTGTGTATCTCTGTTTCTACTGCCATACAACACATTTTCTCTTGTATTGTCTTTAAAAAAGTCTTGTAAGTTTTTACCTTTTAACTAATTTTAAAAGGAGATGTATGTTCTAGTGAGAGAATTTGCCAAAGCTAAAGCCAAAGTCCATGAAAAATAAGGTGCTTGAAAGCTGAGGAGACAATGATGGTAGAAAATTCAAGCTGGCAGATGGTATTCAGTGCTCAGAGAAAACTGGAGCAACCTAAAATGGATGGAGGGTGAAGGAAGGAAATGGACTGAAGCTGCAAAGACTGACATTGCCGCCTGCTGGCTGCCTGTGACCAGGCTGGAATGAAAGTAGAAATGTTTTAACTACGTTCTCAGTTTGAATGCCACAACAGCTTAAGTCAAGGAAAGTGTCCTAATCATGGAAATAAATAGTGTGCTCTGTTTTTGCAGAGGAAAACATGGTGATGGAAAAGCAAAAATAAGATGTTAACTGCATTGGACTTAAGGCTGTTAGTTGGAAATTGATCTGAAATGAGAAAGGCAGAAGTAAAATTAGCTGACTTAAGGGAGGGAACATGTAATACTAAAAGAATAAAACAAGGAGACTGCCTGTCTATGGAATATGGTAGCTTAAAGAAAATGCAGCTTTCCTTGTTGTGGCTCTGTAGCTAACTTTCTGAACTTCTGAAGAGCTATATATATATATGTATATATAATATATGATAAGTAAAGCCCTTGGTAGTGGAGAGATGAGAGCACTCTCCAAACAATGAATAAGACTAAATCAGTTTTAAATACTAATATTCATAATACTGCAAAATACTTTTAAGATAGCTTTGTCCTGGTCTTATCATAGTATGAAATGGCAACACACTGAACATTTTTTTCCCAGTGCTTCTTTAATTTCCTGGTAAGCCTGAGATGTCATCTGCTCCAACTATGTTTGTAGTTTAGACTACTCAAGAGTGACTAGGGGAAACAGGAAGAAAAGTTTTCCTCCTTGATGGTATTTGCATCTTGTATTGGCTGGTCTGCCTTAGATTCCCTATTAAAATCAGAATCTTCTTACTGATTGTACTGCATTGTATGCAGAATCAAATCACCTGTGAGTCTGCTGCCAGTTTATTAGTATAATTGAATAGTCTAAGCAGCATCTTAACAGCTGCTCCAAGAGGCTTTAACCTCTGTGTATACGCACTTTGTAGGATTTTGTTTTACAAAGAGGGGGATTATTGTCATGTACATTGTAATCTGTCTAAGTACCATAGGCCCAATTCCTGACTGCTTTGTAGCTTCTGCAGTCATTTACAACTGTCTAAAAGGACTATAAAATCTGAAGACGCTAGAATGACTGTGATCTTATTACATTTGTAAAGAGATAAATGACTGTACATTAGCCAAGACTAAGTGCTGGGTCCTGCACTTTGGCCACAACTTCATGCAGCACTGCAGGCATGGGGCAGAGTGGCTGGAAGACCACAGAGAAAAAAGACCTTGCAGTCTTGATCAACACTTGGCTGAACTTGAGCCAGCAGCGTAGCCAGGAGGCTGACGGTGTCCTGCCTTCCATGAGAAATAGTGTAGCTAGCAGGAGGAGGATGGTGATTGTCTCCCCATACTCAGCTGTGGTGAGGCCACACCTCAAGTACTATGTTCAGTTTTGGGGCTCCTCACTGTTAGAAAGACATTGAAGCCCTGGAACACGTCTAAATCTAAATCTATCTTTCTGCCTGTACTTGGGCTTGCTGGGAATTGAGCTGATTCTGTACATACCAAACTCAAGGCAGTCCTTATTCTAGGTTGTGGTCTGTGCTATTTGTTTTTTGTTGTTTTTGCACTTTGCACTGCAAATAGGTAGATAGGCTTATGGCTGCAGAGGAGGAAGTGAGGGGGGAGGTAAGAAGTTGAATCACCTCTTAGGAGTAACTTTTTGTCGCTGTCTACGAATCTTGTAGCACAGAATGTCTCAGACATAAAATGCCAAATCTCATTTGACAAATAATCCTAAACTGTATTAACATTTAAGGGGAAGGAGATATATCAGGAGATTTACTAAATTTCCATATGAATAAATCACTCAGTTATTATTATTGTTCGGAAGTGCTGCATTTCCGAGGTTATGCTGTTGTCAAGGTGAAAGGTTCCATACTGCCTTTCCAACTGAGCCTGACTGAGTAGGGTGCTGGAAAGAATATGTTTTCCTTCCAGAATCTTAATTAGGTTGACTTTAACTCATGACAGGAGATTCTGCCAGCTGTCAGGTACTGCTTGGATCTCTTACTAATTAAAACTCTGACGAAGCCTATTAATGGTGTTCAAAAAACCAAATCTTTCTTTAAAACATCATTGGCACCGCAACAAAGAGCATGTGACAGTGATATTGGAGCTTAGACAATGTGTCTTTTGCCTTTCTTCTTGGCGGTATGCCAGGAATGCTACCTGAATATTCAGGTTCTTCTCTCAGAGCCCTTACCTGTCATCTTCCTGTGAATGGACTAAAAGGAATCTGAGGTGAAATTTTGCTGGTATTCAGTTTTAATAGAGCTGACATTGAGATTTTGTAGAGTAATGAGTATAACACATACTGAAATACTTATTTTTGGGGGTAGCAACGTTAAGTAGTTAGTAAATATTTCAAGTATAGAAATGGATGACAGTGTAACTCATGATTAACATTATTGTGCTCCTTTTCATGTTAATTAGATGCTGCAGCTGGGGGTACTGCATTTGAAAACTTTCCCACAGTAACTGCATCAATCAGGATAAAAAAAGAGTCTGTAGATACCTGGACAGTTTTCTAGGCCAACAGAAATCCTAGTCAGGGTACAGATATACTGCCAAAAATCCTCTCTACTCTCTACTAGGAGCCTGGTGAAATAACTTTAGCTTTTGCAGGCAGTCTACTAAAGAAAGAAATCTGGTGTTAGAACTGTGTTCTACCTTTTAAAGTATAAATGGATAACAATCAGAGAAGATTTTGCAGGAAGAAAACAGTTTGTGGAATTGAAGGAGAGCTCAGATAACAGATATTAAATGGATGGGAAACAACTTTTAGTTTTTTTAGAAGGTCACTGAGTTTTGGACTTCACTCAGACTATAATTTGGTTCAGACATAGGTTTTCAAGCAAGTTGCTGTTTTTCTGTTAAGGATGCTAGGGCTATGAGAAACGCAGATGTGAAAGCTGAGAGTTTCCAGGTGAAATTATTCTTGGTAGGTGTATTCTAAGAAAATTAGCTAGCCATAAGTTTTCCTCATCTGTTCTATAGTGAGATATGTTGCAAGATTTCTGACTTAAGGAAGGTAAAAGCCTAGAGCTGCTGCCAAGATTTCAATTAACCTGGGATCTTGTAGAAGAGAGATGTGTTCTTGTCAGAGGGACTCTAGATTTATCTTTGAGAGAAATATGAGAAACATGTAGAGCTGATGGAGCAGGTCCTAAGGAGGGCCATGAAGATGATCAGAGAACTGGAGCACCTCTCCTACGACGATAGGCTGGAGGGAGCTGGACATGTTCAGCCTGGAGGCTCTGTGGAAACCTCATTGTTGCCTTCCAGTACTTGAGGGAGCTTATGGTCAGGAGGGAGATGAACTTTTTACACCATCTGATAGTGACAGGGCAAACTATTGATTAATGCTTGTGCTGTAATCCTTTGTAGGCTCTGGATACTTGTTAACAGAATTGTTTTATCTCTGTTTTTCCCCATGTTGTGTTTGTTCATTTACTTTTTCCTATCTTCTGATACTCTTGCTTCAGTCAGTGTTGTGTTGGTCTTGTTTTTCATGCTATTTCTTCAGTCATGCACGCAATGTCATGCAAATGATATATATATTATATAGCTCCAGATTTCAAGGTGCAAAGGCAATTCTTGAAGCCTTTCACAACTTAATAGGTTAATTACAGGGTACAGTTTTATTAATTGAATTTCAAACAGTGACTTCTGCGAAATACTACTTCTGAGTACAGAAAGATAGCATGATTATTTAAACTTAAATACTTAATTTGCTTGGGTGTGCCCATCAGTGGAAAGAAGAAAGAAAGCTTGAACAAAAGTAAGTGCCTTGATGGGCTCATTTGTGAAGTCAAAATGGGAGAAATTGCAATACTTGTTATATACAATTCTATTCTTATATTCATCCTTCAAGTTGTTTGTATTTGTATTATATAGGAACATTTGTATTTCTACTGCACTTGATTTGAAAAATGTCTCTTAATTAAACTGAAAGTGACTGAAAGTGGGGGTTTTTATTTGTCCTTTAGTTGTAAAAGCATTACTTGAAAAGTACTGAAAAGTCATCCAATTCCATATACTATTAATTATATTATTTTTATCAACTAGAGTCACTGAACTATTGTGACATTGTAATACATCTCTGCCTGTGTCTGAGTAGTGCTTTTAAGTATTACTATGTGGGAATCTATATGGCAATGTTTCATTGTGTAAATTGTGTAGATCATGAAATCATCAGTGCAGCTGTACAATTTTCGCATGGCAAGTTCTTTATTCTAGCCCACTAAGTGAGGCATTTGGTAGCTCCAGAAATGCAAGTTTACTTTGCATGGTTTTAATCTAATGAAGAATGAGTGGTTAGAATGTCAAAAATGCCCATTATTTTGTCATTGAATTTGCTGCTTGCTATATATTTTCCAGGAAAAAGCTTGTCATCATGTGTTTGTTTTTATATACTTACACGCATACGTATGCATATGATGAAATCTAAAGTTTTTGGCTGATTGCATTCCCACATCCAGTTAGATCTCTGTGCTGCCCCAGTCCCTCTTGGCAGCACATTTCCCTTTTTTCACATTTGTGTAGGTATTGATTTATCTCTGTGAGATAAGTTACAGCCAGGAGACTAACTTTTGACCTGTGTCAGTAACACGAGGTGTTGGGAGGAAAAAAAAACACAAAAAAAACCTGTAAAATTCACCACGTTGTTCTGATATAAAAAATAACTCCTGAGTAATGTGAAGAAAAATAAAAAAAAATAAAAAATAAAAAAAAAAAGCAGGTAAAGATCTCCTTTACAGGCAAACTGTTTTAAATGGTTTAAGCTCTGGACCTTGTTTTATATAAACTTGATCTGAGGCAGTGTGACAGCAGGCTGAGGGTGTTAACACAATGTCAGCTGAGCTCTACTCTAAGATGCAGAATCTATGTTTTAGATAAGAAACTTGCCACCTGGCAGGGAAGCAGAGCAATTTGAGAGGAAAAAAAGAGTGTGTGGAGCAGTCACATAGCAGTGGGGGACTTGTCTTTTCCCAATCTGACTTGCACCTTTCCTTTTGATTCCATCCTCTGGCACTGCTGGCTTGGCCACTCATCTCTAACACCCTTCCTTTACCCACACCAGCTGGGGATGCCTGTTGATTTTCATGGCAAGTATTTTCTCTCCAGTAATTTCATAAGAGCAAACAGTTCTTTAACACAAAGGGGTATATATTGTTAGGATGTGGAGCTTAGATTCTTCTTCTGGGTGTTGTACACACCCATGTCTAAACGGTGAGTAAAAGCATGCTTGAAGCCCTCATTAATCTGCAGATAAATGTTCTGTACTGAAAACTCCCTTTTATCTTGAGAGTAGGACTTCAAAACTCAATTAAAGCAGTGTACTAACAGGCAGCCTTCTTAAGTTCCAACATCGGGTACATTAAGAAGAAGAAACTTACAAAAGCTTTTCTAATTGTTTGAGTATCATCTGACTCAAACAGACTCATCATGAACAAGTAGTGTCCTTCCTATGTTGAAACACATTGAGTTGGACTGGAAATTTGTTTGTTTTATGGTCTCTTATGAGAAATTATTGTCCTTCCTATTTTATGCTATTTGGCAGGTGGGTGTTTATAGATTCTATGCAAGAATGGTTTTCTGGCTGCCAAAATCATTAGCTTTATTGTGTATGTCAGACACACTGAGATGCCAGCAAAGGGGGCCACAGAAATATTTAGACAAAGATTTATTTGTTAAGTAGCAATTCAGTTCCTCAGATACAGAAATGCTATGTAATTCATCTTGTTTCAGTTCTTCGGGTACAATTCAGCCCTTAAGGTAGCTCACCTTCTTGCATGAGAAAAATAATTTTTTTTCTGGTCATCTGTCTTTCTTAGGGAAGAAAAAAAAAAAAAAGTACTGGCAGGCAAAAAAGAAAGAAAGAAATAAAAAGGAATAATGGAAACCAGGAAGTATCTGGTTGTATTTATATACTAGGAAGTCTTGTGCTCTAATGATGAGTGCTATAAGAACACTGTGTGCCAGTTTTATATATTAAAAAATAAAACAACACAAAACTTCTCTTTGCTTTATAGTGCCCTCATTTGATTTTTTTTTTTTGAATGTTCCCATTTTATTGTTCAGACATATTAAAAAAAAAAAAAATAGAGGTAGATGTAAATTGGTTACTCCTTTTCACATCCCTTGTCCAAAGACAGAATGGAATGGCTAATCTCCAAAGCTTGCAGCAGCAATTTTTTTAATATTCTAGTGCTAAAGCCAGTCACCATAAGCATTGCGAAAGAGCTGGGCTACTCCGGGACTACTCAGATGCAGAAACAAGTTTGTGGAGCCCAAGAGATGTGTATTTTTATTTTGTATTAGGAAAAAAAACTGTATTTGTTTAAGGAGAAATTAATTCCGAAAAGTCTATATGGAGTACAACAGGAAAATGAGATAACCAAGTCCTTTCATTTTCATAAAAGCAGTAGTAATCAGTGTTCCAAATTCATCATGTTCTTATTTTTCACCTTGGAGGAACTCTGCTAAAGGATGGAACAGGGTTAATGTAG
Source organism: Lagopus leucura (assembly GCF_019238085.1). Lineage (NCBI taxonomy): Eukaryota > Metazoa > Chordata > Aves > Galliformes > Phasianidae > Lagopus > Lagopus leucura. The sequence goes on from NW_024962266.1 coordinate 10,288,358, forward strand.
AATGAAATCCTGAAATGTAAACTTCATTTTTTTTTGTGACTACAGTGTTTTGGTTTCTTTTCTTTCCCTTTTCCCTTTTCCCTTTTCCCTTTTCCCTTTTCCCTTTTCC